>NC_009398.2:416877-474377 GCF_000002875.2 Leishmania infantum JPCM5
GCAGAAAACAGCTA
This sequence comes from Leishmania infantum JPCM5, assembly GCF_000002875.2. Taxonomy (NCBI): domain Eukaryota; phylum Euglenozoa; class Kinetoplastea; order Trypanosomatida; family Trypanosomatidae; genus Leishmania; species Leishmania infantum. The sequence continues at coordinate 416,892 of NC_009398.2, forward strand.
GGGGGATATGAAGTCAGAGAAAGTGATAGACGGAGGCATGAGCATCGATACGCGTCCTCCATGTACGGCTCGGCAAAGGGCAGGAGAGAAACGACAGCGAGAAGCAGGGTACAACGCAACCACAAAGACGAACCCAAACACACACGCACACAGGAAAAAAAAAACGAAGACAACCCCGATAAAGTGAAACGACATCAGCCAACAGCAACGCATACATGCATATATATATATATATATGCACGTATATATACACTTACCAATATATACGCGTATACCACATACCTGTACACGCACACGCATGAAAAAGGACAGGCAGCGTGTCTTCTTTTTGCGTTGTTTTGCTCCTCCTCCCCCTCTCTCCCCTTCCCCCGCCCCTTTTTCTTTGGTGATGCGCAGCGACACAGAAGGCAGGCGAAGGAGAATGGAGGGGAGGGCGGGTTTATCGACGCATGAATCCGTTATCTGGCTCCTTCTTCGCTATTTTCGTTTTCCTTTTTACATCCATCCCTTCCACTCCCCTCCTCTCCTCTCCTCTCCCTTCTGCCTTTGCCTTCGCCTTTGTGTTTCTGCCATTTCGCTTCACGGGAAAGGGCGATGCGTATGAGGGCGCGCAAGGAGCGAGTGAATGAAATAGGTGCACGGGATGGGGGATCGAACGAGCGGATGGGGAAGGAGGTGGCACGAGAGAGACACTGATACGGACGCAGACAACGGGAGAGGAAGCGCACTTCTGGATCGGCGGGTGCCCCTCATATCCTCTTCTCGTTGGGAGAAGACGGGGCGGGGGTGGGGGTGGGGACTTGCTCCTGTGCAGCTGGCTTGCTGATGTTCAAATACGCGGTTTGTGTGACTGTGAGCCACACGAACGTACGCACGTGTATAGCAGGCCCATGGAGACAGGCGAGTGGCGCGGAGGAGGGGGTGCAGCACCAAGAAGTGAGGACAAGCAAACTGGCAAACGAAGACAAGGAGACGAAGCATAGCCGAAGCCTGCGTTTTGGGTTGTCCACCCCACCTCATGCGCCAAGACACGCATGCATCATCACAGCGTGTGCATGCACTTTGATATCTGCGTCTGCTGATGCGGGGTGGGGGGCGAAGATGCTGATAGCTGGCGTCGGTGCACTCGCCGCCTTGCAGCTGCTCCAGAGGCAAGTTGTGGCGGGGAAGCAGCAGGGGAGAGTCATCGGCCGCGCTACAGGGACGCAGGCGGGGCACGAGAGACAGCGTGTGTGCTCAGCTTCAACAGCGGGACGCTTGAAAACACCTACTTGCGTTTCGCATAAGCGGACCTGCGCGCGATGCTAGGCGATGCTCGAATAGTGCTCCCGCCGCCTGTCGACCGAGTTGCCCGTGACCCTTTCGTCCTCGATCTGGCCGGTGAGGGGGAGGAACGCGCCATGATCTTTGGCGGGGCTGCTGCTCACCGACGGCTGGCGCTGGTCTGCCGACGCACCGTCAGGCAAGTGGGCGTTGCGGCTGGCGTTCTCGGCCATGGTGGAATCCATCTCCGCTACGATGATGCCACCGGTGACAGCGGCCCCACTTGACGAGCTTCCGCTGGCGCGTTTCTCCCTCGACTTTTCCGCGGTTTGGTCGCCCTTCAAGACCACTTTACCGCCTCGCACGAGGCCTAACGACGCCACAACCGCCATGAACATGACGTACATTGCGCTGATCTGCTGCACGTTGTTCGCGAACTCGGCCATCGTGGCGAGTGAGTGCTCCTTCCCCGGAGGCAGTGCTGCAATCATGCCTGCCACCAAGTTCGCTGCGATGGGCCCCATGGAGGCCTGCGCCGAGGCCTTGCCAAGGTACCCCACGCATACCAGCAGCTTCTCCTTCCACGGCATACCACTGCCAATCTGAATCAAGAAGGTGACGGTAAATCGCACAGCTGTGCTGCACACCATGCAGATGATTGCCCTCGGGAAGAAGGTTTTGTTGAAGATCGCCTTGACGTTGATCTTGGCTCCCATCGTGGCAAACAAGATCGGCATCATCACCTGATCCCAGGACAGGGCGAGCCACGTCGCCACGTACTTCTTGTGGTCCTCGTGCTCCATCTTGCCTGTCCTTGACCACATGTGCGCCACTGTGGCGGAAAAGAAGACGCACATGACACAACCGCCTCCGGCGAGGTTCATCTTATATCCAAAGAACACCATCGCATAGCACTCGAAGAGAAAGATAACGAAGGCGAAGTCCATGCAGCTGTTCAGGTGCGCACGGGTGTACTTGCCGTTCGGCAGTCGGTGCGCCTCCTGCTTGATGAGCTCCACGACGTAGAAGAAAAGAATGCCAAGGCCAATACCGATGATGATGCCACCGAGGAACTGCACAGGGCCGAGGACGATTGCAACGGCCAGCTTCTGATCATAAAATATCAGCCCAATAATGAAGTTGGTGCACCACACGCCGATTACGATCTCAATACCAACTGCCGAGAGCATAAGTGACAAGGGGCCCACGCCACAGCCGTAGCCCATGTCCTGAAGGTACAAGCTACCTGGCACGACGACGGCCGGCGACACGATGCTGCACAGCATGCCTTGCAGGAACGCCCAGTTGTAGTTGTTGTTGTAGTCGAAGATCTTGTTGGCAATGAGGCTGTGCGAGACCCCCTCGAATACGAACGGCATCGTTGCCAGCAGTGCGGTCTGCTTCCAGTGCGGAATGATATCCTTGATGGCGAGCTTGTAGCCGGCACGGGCGAGAATCACCGTGAGCCCGATCTTCGAGGAGATGTCGAACACCTCCTTCACGATGCCGTGCGTCAGGTACTTGAGCGTCGGGATGTTGTTCCACATGATGCCCACCCACAGAACACCAACAAGGGGCGGTAGCTGTAGGATACGGCATATGAGGCCACCGACGATGGCGGATACGATCACGAGCACCAACGGATCCCAGACGTAGCCGCCCGGCTCCACGAGCCAGCGGGGGAGCATGTTCCACAGCAGGAACCATATCAGTACCACAAAGCACACGCGAATGAAGATGTTCAGCGCGCGGATCGACAGCCGGCGGCCGCCGATCGCGACGATGAGCCCCTCCTTCCAACACCAGCGCATCTCCCAGTGCTTCTCGCCCTCGCAGCACTCGCGGATCGACGGCAGGAACCAGTTGCTGCCTGTGTAAGGCAGGAGCGAATACAAGTCGCGGTTTGCCATTATATGCGTGACGTCCGCAATGTACACGAGGTCCTCTTCGTTCAGATGGTGGATCTCGTGCGCCAGCGGCATCAAGTGCGGCGGTAGCTCCTTGACGTACGTCTGGTTCACGAAGGAGTCCGAGTAGGAGAAAGAAGCGTTGAAGTTCTCGGCGCGGGAGGTGTGGTGGTGATCGCGCTCTGCGTTCTCCGGTGTCTGCGGTTGTGAGCCGCCGCTGAAGCTAGAGGTAGACGGAGCCGCGGTCAGGTCATGGTGGCTGCCCTTGGAGGCGTTCGACCTAACATCGTCGGCGCCGCAAGGACCGTGGCAGGGCAACGGGGTGAAGGATTCGTAGCTGCTGCCGGCGGACTGCGCCAAGTGGACGGTCCCGGCAGTACCTGCCCTCTTCCCCACTAGCAGGTCGGGCACCACCACCTCGCTTTTGTGCGGCTTCCCGTACATGACGGTGCGGCGCAAGTCCGCGAAGACGGAGCGGCTGCCGCCGCTCGCGTCGGGGTGAGAGAGTTGGTGAAAAGACGACCCAGCGGAGCTGCTGGAGATACTGGCTGCACCGTCTTCGTGCTGCGGCCGCAATCGGGCCGCAAGGGCCTCAGTGTTCCTGAGCGAGGACATGTGTATACCGGTTGCGACAGGCTGCTGCGGCAGAGGGTGCAGTCCAACGTCCCCAATCAGGGCATCGGTGTTGCTCTTGTCAACTCGACCGTCACGATTAGGTACAACGTACTGATGTTGCTGCTGTGGCTGGTGCTGTGCGTAGTAGTTGGGTCTGTCACTCATCTAACGTCGAGCCGCGCACGCAAAAAAAAAAAGACAAGCTCGCGTTTGGGAAGCGGTGCTCGTGCAATGTGATAAAAGGGCACACACGTGTGGGGAGGGCGGGGTATGACTATGTACGGTTAAGCCATACATATATATATATATATGTGTGTGTGTGTGTGTGCTGAGGAAGCAGTGAATAGGGTGAAAAGGACGTAAATCGTAGAGCAGGGGAGACAACAACGAAGCGAAACAGGCTGGACGTGTGCAACGGACTGATATGCAGCGTCCCTCTCCCCAAGCAGCAACAACAAAAAAAAAGATGAGAGCGAGCGCCGAGAGTACAGGAGAGAGGAGAAGGGAGTGGGACGTCGTACTCAGCCGGGCAAAGGTTGACCCGAGGAGGAAGCAGGCGTTGTGGGCGACAGGGGGATATGGGAGGTAACACTGTGCATCAGGAATGGATACGTGCCCGCTAGTGTCTGCTAGCGTACATTCACTCAGCGCTTCACTCGAAAACCGCCGTCGCCGGAGAGAAGAAGACCCTCCAAGTTGGGATTGATGGGCACTGTTCCTGTTTTACACGCGGCAAGCTGGTTGGGAGGGAGGGGTGGTGGGAAGAGATGGGCTGACCGATGCGAGAAGATTGTCAAAACATCTTTGTTTTGGTTCAAGAAAGCACATCTGCTGGCACGTGTTAATGTCTTAATCGTGTTTCTTCCCTTCTGGAGGTGGAGCGGAGGCGACGGGGCCAGCGAGTGGAGCGACAAGAGGAGATGAAAAAGGGGGTGAGAGGGGCGAGAGGCGGGAGGGAGGGAGGGGGGCAGGAGACCCGTCGTCGCGCACGCGCACGCCGCTCTCGGCGCTCGAAAGAAACAAAGATAAGGGACGAAAAAAAAGCGTGCGCGTGAAACCAACAACAGCGATATATACACACACACATACATGCATACATATCTGTGTATACTCGTGCACACACAACGGGAACAGCAACCAAGTGGGCCTTGACGGCGCTCATGCGACAGAGAAATGCGAGGCCGGTGTACCGCGAGATTCTACGCCCATTCGCGCGCACGCCTGTACACGCCAAACGCCAGGAAGCACGTGAACATCTTCTTAAAAAAAAAAGGCAGCGCAATCAGTGCCCAACGCGCACGCGCATAGGAGAAGAGAAAGCGTCAGGGATGACCTTTCCTTATTCTTTCTTTTCCAGCCGACGCACATCAAGCGTCTGCGGAATCCGTAAACATTACGAACACCGTGCGTATTGCAATGCTAGCGACGCTCACCATGAGCCGGAAGCGTAGCCCCGACCACAGCGCCGTCACCCCTTCTTCTCGCACAATCGTCCTGGCGCAGTCCATAACGCCGGCGTAGCGCCTCTCGTCCTTCTCGTCTGAAGCCGTCAGAACGAGGCGACGGCTCACCACCTCCAGCGGCTGCGTGAGTACGTCGGCCACAATCGCCAACCCGCGAGCCACCGCGTACGGGTACGCCATCTGTACGCGCTCACTCAACATGACGGAGGCGATAAGGTACAGACCACGGTAAGTGCACACGGTCAGCGGCTCGACGGCGGCGCCGCGGTAGAACCCGCCCCAACCCTTGCGACGGTAGATTTGGCGAGCTGTCTCCGTGGCTGTTGTGTAGCGGTACGCCTCCTCCTGCAGCGGCGAGACCGGCTCAGCCTCCTCTGCATCTGCTCTTCCATTCGCACCGCTCTTCGCCGCCGCTGCCTCGCCGCCAGCGCAAACAGCACCGGTAGCACCACCGGCTGGAGCGACAATGTCAGCCATGTAGTTGGTCATGATAGTTTTGCGGATGGCATTGTACGGGGTGGCGACCCACACCGCCGCGCTCGTGGCCGCCATCGACAGCGCCACGATGACAGAGGTGCTCATCTGATCCGCCATGCGGGCCGGAATCAGCCGCTGCAGGCATGCAAACACCGCATTGGTGGCGAACGAGTCCACGAAGCCGCTCGGCAGCGTCAGCACCGCATCTGCCATGACACCGCGGAGAAAACCGCCAAGCCCCTCCTTGCGCCACAGGCGGCTGTACAGCTGTCCAACGCCATGGAAGCCACCAGCGGGCAGGCGGCCCTGGCGCACCAGTTCGCCCTCGACAGCGGTCAGCACCATCACGCGGTCAATCGGGGCCGCCATAGATCGCTGTAAAAGATCAAAGACGGCGCGGATCAGCATGTCCAGCGCCATATCCGTAGCAGTCAGCTGCAACTCTTGACCGCCGCCGTACTGGCCATACGGGGTGTCGCTACCTGCTGTGCCCGTCTGAGAAGCCTGGTACTGCTGCTCCTGGTGGGCAGCTGGGGGAGAGGCGGCGTGGGCGGGCATGCTTCCCGTGCGCTAAACTTCGCGACACGCGTGTTGTAATAGATATAAAGCAGAAAGAAAAGGAAAACAAAAGACTATGTGTGCTTGTGATGGGGAAGGGTGGTGGGGTGTTGGGCACCGCAAGATTAGGTCCACCCAACTCGGTCTACCTCTCTCGCCTCGAGTGGGGGGTGTCCGCTGCGAAATGCGAAGGGAAAAAGAAACCAAAGTGAGGCAGTGAGGAATCAACTAGAAACGCTCGTTGTACGTCGAGAACGATATACGGTATACACAGAGAGGGGGGAGAGGCGCACGAGCGTGTGTACGTGGGTGGCGCTGGTGCTACGTAATGGTTCAAAGAAGGGGAAGAGCGGAGACAGCACCGGAGCAAGGGCAAGCAAAACAAAACGGAAAACTGTGCGGTGGCGGCTCGAGGCGAGGGCAGCGCTGCAGAACTGCAAAACGGCGAGACGCTTCGAGAGGACGGCAGGGAGAGAAGCAGCAACGTGAGTCGAGAGAGAGAGGGAAAGGGACTCGCGCAACAGAGATTGTTGCTGGGCGGCACCGCACTGAACACGCAAAAAAAAAAGAGGGAAACGGGCACAAGCTGATGTACGGTTGCTTGAAGACGATCACGAAAGCCGAGCACAGGGGAGCCGACACCGGGGGAGGAGGGGAAGAGGGGAGGAGAGAGATGGCGCGCACGGAGCAAACCACAGAAGGAGGAACAGGAAGAAATACAAAAACAAAAGCGAGAGTCAAGAAAGTTTAGCCCTTTAAGTCTGTGAAGGATGCGTGCGAGGAAATGCGTATATCATACGGAGCGAAGAGGTGGACCGCGTGTGCCTGCGGAGGCGTGCAGAAGGCGGGGTGGGGGAGGGCGAGAAGGGGGAGGACGCAAAGAGGCCGAAGCGAAAGAGCGCCAGGCGGTCAACGCGCATAAAATGCGGCAGCCGACACGCGGCAGGCGTTTCCCTTTGCTCGGCTTTGGTTTGTTGCTTTTGATAAGTGAGGGCGCGGAGCTTGAGAGCGGAAGTGAGGGGCAGCTGCGCCAGTGCGCATGCGGGGCAAGACGGAGAGGGGTCGTGGTGGTGGTGGCGGTGGCGAGAGGAGGGAGGATGTCGGAAATGGAGGAGAGGTCTGAAAGACGTGGGGTGCACTTGCACATTTGGGCGTGGCAATGCTCTCCTGCGCAAGTGTGGCATATGCCACGGAACGGGAGAAAGGCTGGAGCCTGAAAAGTGCGCGCCACCGTCGGTGCCTACGTGGGGAGGGGGAAGGAAAAAGGGAAGCCAGCGGCACACTTTATACGGCCGTTGCTCTTGCTTCACACGCTGTGCACCGGCGATCAGCAAGCCGCTCCATCAGCTCCGCAGCGCTCTTGATAGGGATTTGTTTTCCTGCATGTGTTCTTGCTGGCCACTTATGCTGCCAGCCACCTCATCGCGGCATCTCAGGGCCCAGTGCCAACTCTTCGTGGGGATGCCAAAGGTCTGCCCCGCCTAGCCTGGGGTGCGACTGCGGGTTCTTGGTGTCAGCGGGCGGGTCTGGGCTAGCACTGTGCCGAAGGGACTTGCGATGATGATCAGGTTTGTGCGAGCTCACTACGATTCGTGTCGACGATTCAGCAAGCACGCGCTTGCACATGCTGTCTTTCGGCTTTAGCTTCGATGTCGTGATGTCGAGCGTGATACAGGGCCCACCCTGCGCTGTATGCCGTGGCATTGCAGCGGGCTGAACGGCGCCACACGGTGTTGGTTGGTCCGGTTCCTTGGCGTAGCCGTTGCGCAACCAAGGTAGACGAGTTGTGGTTGTGCGCGCGCATCTTTGTTGGCGTGTTCGCGATGGTACGGGCACGTTGAAGAGCAAGGAAAACCGTCACTTTCTCTGAGGAGGACGTGCAGCCCCCATCCCTGCCAATGCTGAAGCACCCCTGGTGGCGCCAGGGCCAGCACGTCAAGCCCGCCGTGCCGTGATTGAGCAAAGGGGAAGGGGGAGGGTAGAAGACTGAAGGGCAAGAAAGGTGGGAAGCCGGCCATCCAGCAGCAGCGCAGGCGCCCGCGCCAATCGTGGCACGTATTGCGCACATATTGGTGCTACAGCACCGCCCTTACTTCTTCCTTGGTCATCCCTCCTTTCTACACCACAGCACCTGAAAAGGATGGGGCGGTTGGGTAGCCCGCGAGGGTCTGTAGCAGCGGCACCACCGAGCTCGTGATCAAGCAGAGCTGCAACCCAGCGAGCAAGCCAGCGACGCCTTCTTGGCGCCATACCTGCACAGCGCAGTCCCATCCATTCGCATAGCGGCATCCGCGGCGCGCGGTCGGGGGGGTCTTGGTCTGGTCATCGCCTCCGTTGCAGGCACTTTCCGCATCTGCGACGGGCAGCAACGCCATGCGCTGTCGAAGAACGACAAACGGACGCTGCAGCGCGTTGACAGATCCAGCAACCGCCAGCAGCACTCCCAAAGCAAAGAGGCGGTGCTGCCCAAGACGCACTAGCGTCAACGGCGCTGACGCTCCACCAGCGTTCGAGGTGCTCATCATCGCCCATCGCTGCATCCACCGCGACGCCGGCTTCACCACCGTCCACGCGAGTCCAAGTGACAAGGCGCGGCTGGCGAGATCGACGTCGAGTCCGTTCAAGAGAAGGCTACGAGCTCCCATCCGGTGAAGAACGCATCCCCACACCTCGGTGGCGCTCGTGTAGCGGTGCTGCCGTCGCCGCTGCTGTGCAGGCTGCGGGGAAGGTTCGCAGACAGGCAGGGACGTGTCCGCCATGTAGTTTACTCGTATTGTCGTCCGTACTGCGCGCAGCGGCCACGAGAGAAGACTCATGGCGAACGTGGGTGCCACTGTCCGCGACAGCCCGGCCCACCACAACGCCGCCGCACCACCAGCTCGGCTGCCTTGGCTGGGCAACAGCGAGCCAAGGCGATCCATAAGGCTGCGCATGGCTGCAAAAAGCAGCGCCTCCTCGACGAAGGACGCCAGCACAAAGCCGAACTCCGCTTGACCGCCACGCAAGAAGCCACATACGCCCTTCTCCTCCTTGTAGAGGTGACGCAGCCACCCAAAGGCACTGGCACGTGATGACCGCCGCGGCGGCGACTTGTCAGCAGTGACACGCACTTTCGATGAGCTGGCGCACGCCACGTCTTTGCGCAGCTCTCCCTCCACGGCTGCCAAGCAATCCAGTCGAAGCAGTGCAACCTTGACCACAAAGCTAGCTGCTGCCGTTGCTACCGAGTTGCCCAGCGCCACAAGCGCCGATGTGATGTCCTCCACCGTGACGCTGCTGCTCACCGGCACGCCCTCCTCCTCCAGAAAAGCGTTGATGCTTGACTCTGTCAGCCGACGGTGCTCTTCCTCATCGAAGTCGTCCTCCACATCGCCTCGTCGTCGCAAAGGGTAATCAGCCGCCGCTGCGGACATGTGGAGCTATGAGTGCGTGCACCTGGTGTTACTGTGTGATCCGTTGTGTGCCTGTTACAGCCACTCGCGTTTGTGTGCGTGCGCATCGTGTGCCCCCAACGTAGCACCGTGAGAAAGAGCACCATGAGAAAAAAAAAAGAAAGGGCGGGATGGAGATACGCAAAAGCATATCACCGGCACACAAAACGCAACTCGAGCCGCTGCCAGAGCTGCTAAAACTGCAGCATGCGTGAAGAAGCGTATCGGCATATGTGTGTGCGTGCAGCACTCCTCTTTTCCACAGCAGTCGAGCGTGCTTGGATGTGCGAGTGCAGCTGTCTCCACTGCCACTCCGCGTTGTTTCGTGCGCTCTCGCTCACATCTCCTGCTCTTTTTCTTCCCTACTTTTCAGCCTTTCGCCTCCTTACGAGAAGCTTAGTTGAGCCCTAGCAGCTCGTCGAGGAAGGCTTCAGTGTCGAGGACATGCTGGCGGGCACCGCCGCCCTCACCGTTCGACGGCAAAACCTCCCCAGCTGGAGAGGTGTCCTTTCCAGCACTCACGCCACTGTCGCAGCCGAGCCTCGACCTTCGCCCTTCGCCCCACAGCGCCAGCAGGGTTGCCCGCTCAGCGGGCGACAGAACGACTCCCCTCTCCTGGAGTATTCGCCTCACGTCCGAGTACAACTTTGGTGAATGCACCGCCGGCGCACACCGTAGAACAGTTTGAACTAGCAGAGAAACATCACCGCTTGCAAGTACCACACGAAGTGCGTCAGCCCAGCTGCCCACCCAGCGATCCGCTATGACGCCGCGAATAGTGCAGCGCCTCCGCGACCAATCTAGTGGTACCGCTGTACCAGGGGTCACGGCTGCGTGTCGCGCATCCGTCGCCAGCGTGGAAGGCGCGGCAGGAGACGTGTCTGCTGCGGCTATGAGCAGCGCAGTGGCCACCTTTGCCGCGACCATGGCTGGTGACTGATAAGAAGTGGAAGACAAGGTGGCCACTGGGGAAGTTGCCTTGACTGACGTATGCAGCATCGCGTTCAACAGCTTGTACGTCATCATCTCTGTCGGATCCACAGCGTCGCCTACGCGGCACCGCCACGCGGCCCACAAGTCCAGAACGGCCCTGCTTTGTGATGGACAGTCACGCAGGGCGTACGCGACCTGCGACACCACGAAGCCATCGAGGTAGGCGTCCGGAGTCTCGTGGAAGCACGCCAGCGCCTCCGCCCAACGCCCGGCCGACGCGAGGAGGAAGAAAATGCGTCCAAGTGCGCGGCTCAGCGGCAGCAACGGCGGTGCAGGCCCTGGCGGCCGGGGGCCGATGTGCAACAATTCGGACCTCGCCCCTGAAACGACAGCGATGTCGGATGGAGATGTACACGCCACGCGATGATGCGAATACTGTCGGGCAAAGTTCCACAGAGCCAAGGCACCCTGCCACGATGCGCCAGATGGCCGGGCCACCTCGCACGCGACGAGGCCCTTGCCAAGTCGGTGAAGAAACGAGAATTGATCCACCGGCAGGGGTGTGGACGTTGACGGGCGACAGCAAGAAGGGCCCTTCACCCCTTTGAGCACCAAGTCCTGTGTGTCTACGCTTGAGTTATCCGTGCCCTCCCTGCAAGGAAGACCTTCAGGAAAGCTGTGGTTCAAGCAGAGCCGCAATGCTGTGGTCCAGTCGCCTTGCGCCGTGGCATCGTCGATGCGCTGCAGCAGCCGCTTCAGTGAAACGCCAGCTGCGTCGTCCAGTGTCGTTGGCTGGTCCAGGCGGAAAGGGCGTGACTGTGCGGGTGGCGAACGCATAGCCAGCCGCAGAGCTTCCCAGATGCCACCAAGGCCCTCATTCTCCACAATCCGCTCATGCCACATGCGGAACGCTTCTAATGCGCCTCCACCGTCCTCTGGCACAGCGGAGCTGGAGTGGCCGCGAAGACGTTGTAAGTTACGCGCTGCATTGCGGAATATCGTCCGCAAGCGCATATGACCTTGTTCATCTGCTCTTTCACCATCATCTCTTCGGACGTCATCCGCCGTCGAGGAAGAGCCCAAGAGAATGGATTTGACGGCCTCGCTCATCGACGCGCACGCCGAAGGCGATAGCAGCGGTGGATGCTCCTGACTCCCTTCCCACCACGCCGCCGATGCGCTGCGACGACTGTTGCTGCTCATTTTCTTTTGCTTACCATCGCACACCGTGGTGAGCTCCTCCTTCAACAGACGCTGCCACTCGTCGGATGTGCTGTGCACATCACGGAGCGCTAGCAGAAGCAGCGCCACTGACTCTGTCATTGCACCCATATGCTGTCCCGCTCGAGTCGCAGAACTCCAGAACGCGAACTTCGTCAGCTCCTCAACCGCCCCTTCCAGGAACGAAACAAGACAGCGACGGTGGGCCTGTGACGGACTCTTGCGCGGGCCGGTGCACTCGTTGCAGCACCACAACCATTGCCAGAAAAGATGTCGCCATACGCGCAAGAGCGGCGCAGGGCTCTCCTTGCACATCTGCCCAATTTCGACCTCGCTTGGGGGAGTGGTGGCACTGCTGTTCATCATCTCAAAAAGAAGTAGCATGTCGCGCGTGCGCATCGTATCGCGCTCCACAACGTGTGTAAAAAGGGCGAGCAGCAGCGCCAACCGCGGCGATGACGGCGACGAGACAGCCTCCATGGTGCGCCGCCACACATGCCACGCAGCCGCGCCGTGGCCGCACCACAACAGCAGCCAAACAGACACCTCCTGCAGCGATACAAACATGAAAGGAATCACCGCGCAATCATCAGAGTCCTCAGCGGCTGCCAGCGCACTGGCTCTGCGGATATGCAAGCCACTTTCGGACGAAGCTTGCCGTGACGCTTGCGCATGTTGGGTGGCGGTGGGGTCTTCTTGCTCGTAGCAGCGGAGCACTTCCAACGCTTCGCGCCACGCCCCGGTGCCAATGAGCTGGCACAGTCGCTGCTGCACTGGCGACATGGCAGAGTGCGCATCACTGGCACTGACGTGTGGCAGCGGTGAGGCGCATGGCGGCTCTGGACGCATACGAGCGGGGTCATTCGCAGCTAGTGCAGCATCGGCGCCGGATGCGCTGCGTGACGTGGCGGCCTCAATACACTCGGTGCTCGACTTTCCCGACGTCGCGGCACCATGGCGTCGTCGCCGTCGGTGACTGAAACGGCCCTGCGCTCTCCACAAGCTTGACTCCACTGGTGCGACGAACTGTGTTACCACGTGTGCATCGATACTATGTACACCACTGTGCGAGGTGGCAGGCATTCGGCCTGAATCGCTCTCGCTGTCAGTACTCCAGTGACCTGCGAGGGCCGGTGGTGACGGCGATGCGGCAGGTGGTGGCAGAGACGACAGCCACCGCCTCGGGGTGCGCAGTGCCATGGTGACGACATCTTTCTTTTGCATGCCACTGCGCTGGAGCACAAACACCTTTGTCTGTGAAGACGGCAGAAGGAGCCGCCGAAATTGCAGCGCGCTACCCATGCAACGGCGGCTGATGCTCTGTGCACTGCGAAGACGGTCGGACGTTCCACCAAAGAAAAAGCACGTTGCCCGTGAGCTTCTCATGGCACCACTGCACAGCAGGAAGAACAGAACATGCGATACTGTGCGGAGGGGGCCTCCTCCAACAAGCGCCACTCGTGTACGTTTGGGTACAGCGAACCTCGTGCGATTGCGTGTACGCCCGTGCAATGGAGACGCTGCAAGGGGAAGGGTGTAATGCGCCGACTATCACGCGGGACGCAGACGTGTGAAGGCGCACGCCAAGCACAGATGCGCCAGAAAAAGTAGGAAAGGAAAAGGAACAAGACACAGAGAGACACGCTAGTGAAGGGCGTAATCAGATGGAGCAGGTGAAAGCCAGCATGTGCTAGTGGTGCGTGTAGAGGGAGGGCGGGGAGGGGGGTTGTACCACAAAAGGAGATGCCCCAGCATATTCTGTGTCCCGTTAGCTGGAGAGAGGGAGGTGGCACACGGTGGAAACGTTGTGTTCATCACCGGGTGCCAGCGAACACACCCACACATCCACAGACACACACACACAGAGAGACGCAGCAGCCCCCCTCCACCTCCCCCGAAAAAAGGGGGAGGGGAGGTAGTCTACATGCGCGCAAAGGGGCACGAGAAAAATACACGCACACACCTGTCTATCAGCCCGCTCTTGCTATCCCTTGCGTGTGTGTGTGTGTGTGTGTGTTGAGAGGTGTCGTTCACCTTGGAAGCGACGCGCACGAAAGCATTGCCTTTTCTTTGCCAGATTTCTATTCGTTCACGCCGCCGCAGGCTAAGCAGCGCAGGTACACAACGATGGCGCCATCGTCACCAGGGAAACGGGGAGGGAGGCGCTGGCAAAGGCCGAAAAACACATGAGCGCCACAGCAGCAGAAGCTGACAGTACAAGGAGCGCAGCAGAACCGACAGAAAACACAGAGAGAACTATGATACATGTGAAAAGATGGATAGAGGGAGAAACGAGAACACGCACACACACACACACACACAACCCCCCTCGAACACCAGCGCACAGGCAGGCAGACGTCTACACCATACAGAGTGGGGTACAATGGACATCAGCACTGCGCATTCGCGCGTGCTTGTGTTTTGGGTGTGTCTGTGGGCGCGTCGGCTGCCAGACTCGAGGGAAACATCGAGGAAGACCCAAAACAGCAGCAGCACAAGGGAAAAGAGGCAAACACAAGGAACGAGTGCGAGCACAAACACCCACGCGCGAGCACCCGTGGCGTGGCGCGATCCGCCTCCCGAGGAGAGGGAAAGGAGGGGGCGCCGGTTTGAATCAGTGTCCCGCAAGACAATGCATCTGCATAAACCTCCCACGTCGGCCAACTCCCACGAGCAAATCACCTAACCTGTCCATGTCCCTCCCCCTCGCCCTTTCCCTTCTGTTATGCACTGGCTTCGTCCCGTCATCTCACATCCGCGATGGCATCGACGAAAGCGCCGCTTCCGCGCCGATCGTCTGGGTGAGGTTTGCCCTGCGGTACGTCTTAAGGGACGGCAGGCTTTTCTCTGTCAGGTCCAGCCCGGCACCCTTGCGCGCCTCCGACGTTGCCAAGCCAGTCGACCACGGTGCGTGCACTGGCATGGACCACTTGGTGCGCGTGTGCCACGTGCGGAACGGGTGTCGGTGGTTTCGAATCGGTCCCTTGTCGTACGGGTCAGGAATCCACTCCACGTCACCGCCGATGTGCAGGTGATCCGGCTTACCAGCGCGGAAAGGGCCATAGGTCTTGCGCGGCTTTCTCTCCGGCTCCCCCTGCGGCATCCACTCGGGGTAGTCGTGCTTCACGGGGCCGGTGCGGAAGTGCCAAATGCGGCCGCGGTTCGGCTTGTCGTTGTACGGGTCAGGAATGTGCTCGGCAGCGCCGCCAAGGTAGTCGCAGAGCCCGCCAGTCTTCATGAAACCCGTCCGCGGTGACGGCCCCGTGCCATCGCCGTCACCTTCCGGCATGTACGGGTACTCGGAGAAGAGGCCGCGCTTCAGAGGGTCTTTGCGGGTGAACATGGCCGTCTGGCGAGGCACATTGTTCGGCTTCACAGGACGGCCAGGATCTGTGTCGAGCGGCAGGTGCCCCATGCCGCCCATGTCTGTTCCTCGCCCCAGCGCAAAATCCATGCGGTCACCGGCGCTGCGGTCGTTGACGTGTTGCGGTTCAATAGGCGCCGCGTACGGACCGCCGCTTGCGTACTCATATTGAAATTGACCGCCGGCACGGAGGTCGTGGAATGGGGCACTCTCGCGGGTGATGTGATCCTGTTCGCAGTCGTAGAGGTGATGCCAGTTGGTCCAGTGCCGCCGGTTGTCCCAGTTCTTGGGACGGAGGTTGTGAATGGTCTCCAGGCGGCCCTCCGTCATTATGCTGAAGCGCTTCTCGTTTTGGGTATTGCTAGATGAAGAAGTGCGTTTCTGTCTCGAAGCGCCGTCAGAGACACTCGACTCGGCACCTGAAGCGCAGGGAGCAGGCGATGACGAGACACAGCTCGGCAACCCCACACGAAAAGGCGGAGGGGCGAGCAAGACCCGAAGAGCACGTGTGCTGAAGGAAGCAATCTTTCTACGGAATGCTGTACGCTTGTGCGTAGATGTGGTGGCTAGGTGGGATGGGAAAAGGAAAGGGAAGAGCAAGACGAAGTGGCGGAGGGTAGAGCAGCCAACGTGTGCGCGACAAGACGGAGAAGGCAGGCACAAGCGAGTGCCACCGCACGGCAAAGAAACAGCTTGGTAAATCATCACCATTGGAGCGTCTCGGCCAAGCTCTCTTCGTGCCCATACGCGTACGCGAAACCGTGCACACGCTATCCATTCGTCCTTCGGCGTTTTCCTTTTTCCTCTGCGGTCGCTAGCTGCGGGTCCAGAAGCTGCTCGGCACACACGCGACACATACACAATCATATAAAGGACGCACCACCTGTGAGCCACGAGGGACGCGGAAGTGTCCGTCTGAAGGGAAGCTCAAGTGCTCCCTCACACAGATCAGTAAGATGCAGAGGCGACGCTCTTCGCCCCAGTGGAGTAGCCGCTTTTCTCCGCTTCGCCTCGCAGCTCGTCTCACCGAAACCCTCTGCGTTCTTGTTGGAAGTGCCCCACCATCGGCTGGCCTGCCCCAAGTGCCGGCGCGGAGCGAGGTTCGCTAGATCCGTGTGCAATACCCCGCATCGCCATCGCGTCGGCCGGCGCGGCAAGCGGGGTGTACTCCTTCACTGTGATGCCAAACTTCCGCTCAAACGCGAACTCAGCGAACTGGTATATGTAGTCCTGGAAAACGTCGCCGATGACGCCGTCATGCAGGCAGAAATACGGCATCTGCGCATCGTGCAGCGGGCGAGAGACAGACACGTACTCCGTCTGCCCGCTGATCATCTGCATGCGGCGATAGCGGTCAAGTTCGATGCTAAAGTAGTCGAGGGTCTTCGTCGCCACCCGCGTCGCATGCCGCTTCACATCGCGGTTCGACCAGTGCGCCATGCGGCGCTGATCAAACTTTCCGTAGTACTCGATCGCGTACGCGGTACCAGAGCCGAAAATGCCCAAAACCTTCTCCCCCATGGACGCCAGCTGCGAGTCGCTTGGCGGTTTGCCCGTGTACAGGGTGTTGTGTAGACACAACGCAGAGCACAGGGATGGCAAACATTGGCTAAGAGCACGGTGCACCCAAATAGCCTTCATCTTGGGGAAGACGGTGTTGACAGCGTCGGGGCTGAGGATGGCGAATGGGCTGTACAGCAGCCACTGCGGGCGAAGCAACACATTCTTTGTGCCGTACGCTTGCAGCTCCATCACATTGTCGATAGGATCGAACTCCCGTGTCACAGGCTCGGAGAAGTGCCCGCACTTCCGGTACCACTGAAGTAGTTCTATCACGCGACGCACCTCAGTGTACACCGGCAGCTGATCCTCCTCCAGGCACTCAAGCAGGTACTCATCCAGTCCGTGAAGCAGGCCCCACGCGTACGACTGCGGCGTCATGAGATGCAGGGTAAGGTCATCGTCGACTTGGTCCGCCTGCGGCACCCGAACGCACAGGAAGTCTGGGTGCAGATACGAAAAGCCGCGGAACTTCTTGCGAAACGCGTCACGGCGCTCGACGTCGAGCAGGAGGGACGGAGACAAGGTGTCGCACTGGCGCGGCGTTAGGAACAGGCCCGAGCGGGCCAGCACATGTGCAGCCATGTGGCCGTTCGAGCGAGGGAGACCCATTATCACGATCGGGTTCTCGACTGCAGGCTCCTTTGCGATTTCGCCACCATTCAGCCGGTACACCTCCTCGACGGCGAGCCTCTGAGCCAAGGCGTTGGTTAGCCGCGAGCGCAGCAGCTGACTACCATGCTTTGTGGTGCCCGTCTTGTCCTGGCAGGCACGACACAGCTTTTTCCACCAGCGCGCGTGCGGCAGGTGTGCCTCGGACGGCACTGCCACATTCGCTGCGGCGCACGCGTCCGTGACGACGGCCTCAAATTCAAAGCTCTCCTGCGCGGCGCGCGAGGTGAACATGTCGAGGAGGCGAGCCGGCCACGATCCGCCGCGGACCACGTCACGCACCCCCGCCATCGACTTTAGTCCAATCATGGTTTTTTTGCAACTTGGCCCGCGGAAAGGGAGGTAGAAAGTAGGAGAGTTGTGGCAGGGTGAGAGGGATTGTGTGTGCACGCGGAGTGCTGCGGCCCGCACTACGGCGAGCGTATTGGCAGGGACACACGCCCGCACATGCGCGCACACAAGAGAAGCAAAAGAATGGTGCGTGAGAGAGGGGCAGCTCTGCAAGTCTTTTGCGCAGCTGCCTCTCTCTGTTTCACTGTCACCAGCGAGGGGTGTTGCCGCAGTATTGTTGGCTCGGTCAACATAAAACGAAACGGTAAGAGCGCACGCACAAAAAGAAAAGGAGATGGTAAAGGGAGAACGAGAGAAGGATAGCTTGCACACGCTGGTGAGAAAAACATGCTCGCATAGACATCGGCGCATGCAAGTCAGAGTGACAGCGGAGACAGCTATGGGGAAGAGAAAGACTAGGTCGATGTGCTACGACTGCGCCGACGTATGATCCCACAGAAGCGCGCGCATATACCTCTCCACCCTTGCCCTCATGTTGAAGCCTTCTGTCCATACGTAGGGGAGAACGCTGAGGGCAGAGGCTGCCGATCGTCGCATACCCTTTTCTATCCCTCCTTCGTGCTTCTTCGTCATGCCCACCCTCCTGGAGGGTGCACACCCGCCACGAGATCGCATCGATCGCTTCCACCGGAAAGCCAAGATGACATCATGTGCACTCGTGCCTCGCGTAGCCTCTACCTCTCCTGCTTCTTTATTGGTTTCGATGCCGCTGCGGCTTTTTTTTGGTGAGGGTTTAGCCTCTACAGACGGCGCAGGAAAGCATTCAGCTCATCGCTGCACTTCTTGCAGCGCAAACCTGTGAAACGAACAGAGTGAAACCGAAGAGCAGAAAAGGGCGAGAGAAGGATGCTAAGGCGGTGATGGGTGCTACGTCTCGTCTCCTGCTCTCAAACCTCCACGCGTGTGCAATTCTTTTTTGTCGTTGTTGAGGCTCCAACCACTGCGCCAACGGTATCATAGAAGCAGACACCGATGGGGGAGAAGGGGGAGGGGGACAACACGAAGCTTCAGTGACAGTACACGGAGCGGGGATGGGGAGAGGGCAAACGTGTGCGACACACAAAACCCAACATTAAAGGCTGAGCTACCGCGAGTAAAATGCGTCTTGACTCTCGCCAGAGTCATCAGCGTAGCGTACCTCGCAAACAAACAAAAACGCTGGTTTCCCGTTGCCCTCGTTCTGCTCTCCCTCCGCCATCCTACGCCGCACGCGCACACACGGGTATGCCCGCGCGATCACGGTACATACGCGCAAGCGCATTATACCATCGCGTAAACAACAATGAAAACACCAGAGAGCGAGTTGTTTGCTGTTTATTCTTTTTTTTCCTCTCTACAGTGAGCAAGCGTGGCATTAGAGACACCAAAGGAGGAAAAAGGAAACGGCGGCAGAGAAGCAACAAGACGCGCTCAAGCATATGCACCTACACATGGCCACATGCCCACGGGGAGCAAAAAAAAATGAAAAGAGTGGGAAGACAGGCCTTCTTTAATGACAAGAAAAAAAAAGAGCGTGTAGAAACTAGGGCGATCGAGTCGGCATGTTTCAGCGCGACAGGTAATGCCGCGCTGTTGGTGTGGACGCTTGTGCAGAGGGGGGGGGAGTTCTGCCTTTGTGTGTGTGTGTGTGTGTGCCGATCGTTTATGTATGGATGTATTTGATATATTGTTTTGTTGTTGTTTTTCGGGCCTGCCTTTTGCTTGCTTGCCTCTTTCCTCGCCTTTGCTGGAACGACGAGCTCAGACAACAACAGCGAATTATATAAAGTGCATTCATACATAATAATCTTTGAAGAAGCGAAAAAAAAAAAAGAACATGGAGACGCAGCCGCAACCGGGGCTACAGAAGCCACCACAGATCTTGCAGCAGCGGACGCTTGCTTTCCATTCCTCCTCCTCCTATTCCTTTTGCAGTTGCTTACCTCATTAGATTTCTCTTCGAGTTCGTTCACAGAGTCATTCTACGTGTATGCATGCATGGATGTGTATGCGTATGCGTATGCTATTACGTTGCATTTCAGTAGAGAGCTCCTTCACGGCTACACGTCACCACAGAAGCTAAGCGAAAAGGGTTTCGCGAAAGAGAGGGAAGGAGGAAGGGGGGAGAGGAGCAGAGAGAAGGCACCGCAGACAACGCGGAAACAACAACAACAAAAACAGCAAGGGTGTGTGGCCCCATGCCTGCGGCTTTCGATTTTTGTCGTCACTCTTGTGCACCTTTGGCTGCCGTGGCTTGTTGGGGTTCTCGCTCATACCGCCCACGGCAACAACTGACCTCCTCCTCCCGTGCTGCGTACACGGTGTTCAGGTATCGTTGCACCACAGCTTCGCGCATCCGGGCCGCTTCCCTTTCCCTTTCTTTTCCCTCCCTTCCCGCGAGCGTGTGCAAGTTTGTGGGTGGTTGTCTTTCCGAGCAACAAGAGAAGACATTCTGCTTTACAACACCTTGTTTAATTTTCCTTTCCGCATTACGAGTAGTACCACCGCACTATGCACAGCTGCATGAACGCCGCTTTCCTGCCCGTGAAAAGTGGTTCGGAGTAACACACACACACACACACACACACACACACACACACAGATGTCGATACAAGCCTGTTAGAGAACAGAGACCAGCAGTAGTAAGAAAAAGTCACCGTTGCACGCGCCCCACTACACCACTTGAAAGTTCCGAAAACAAAACGAAAAAGAAACTGAGAACCGGAAAACATCTGGTTTCTTTTTGTTAGGATTGTTGCTGGGTCAATGCGAAGCATGGAGTGCATCCCAAGAGTTTTACAGCCCCTGCACCCTCCCCCCATGGCTAGTCCCCTATCACTACTACTGCGAGAAGCGCGCGGACTCTGAAAAGGAGGAGACAACTGTCTGCGTGTACTGACGCTGCAGCGAGAAGAGCGTCGCCAAAGCCAGCGCTGAGCCTAGCACAAGTATTAGCAGCGTTGGGCCGCGTGTGTCGTCGTAGCGCATTGGCTCTCGCATATAGATCTTGTTGGCGCGATCGCGGAAGATAAACAGCGAGTATACCATGAACACAATTGAGACTGGGAGCAACACCAGGCCAGCTAGCTCCGCACCGTTGTTAGTGGAATCGCCAAAGTTCAACAGTGTCAGAGACATCAGGCCAATCATCACGGAAATAGACAGCCACTTCAAGAACGTGCGCTCATTTGCAAAGAAGGTCTTAGGATCGATCTTCTGGGGAACGCAAATACGTTTGTCGTTGACGGAGCCGGTGAGGTTTCGACCTCCCGGGCCCTGGAGGCTCTCATACTTGTCATCCCCTTCGTCTTGGCCCTCGGCCCACGGCTTCAAGGAGCCGCCGACACAACAGAGGTAGGAAAGACCGCGGTTCGCAGCGTCCATGGTAGCGCAGCACGTCGATAGAACGCGAAGAAAAAAGAAAATGCTAAAAGTGCTAGGGAGCTTATAAAAGCAGATCACCTATGAGCGAAAAGTGGCTGATATATAGGTGTGGAAGAGGGCTGCGTGAGCGTGTGTAACACTGTTTGTAAAGCAGGCACGGGTTTACCATCGCGTCGAGAAAAGGGCAACGGAGAGAACGAGAAAAGACATCGAAAAGAGTAAAGATGGAGCACTTTGTGAGATTGTGTTGTTTGCTGCTGTTCTAAATATGTTTCACAGCCACCAGTTGGGCGACGGTAAGACATGTGGGCTGATGGCGGTCATCACCTGAGCCGGTCGAACTGTGCGTGGCACCCTTTGCGATGCAGCATCGCTTTGCCCTCTTAGTTCTCTTTTTTAACCTATGCAATACGATGGCGCATTTGCACACAGAAGAAGTGCGCACACCGATACGAAGATCGTACGACAGGTAGTGCCGACGACGCGAATGGACTCCGTTTCCACAGCGTAAAGCGGCCAGCTCTACGGAAAAAAGAGGACGAGATAAGAGCAACGGGGCCGCTCACTTTCAAAGCAGCAATGAGAATTTCATCGTCGCCAGCTGTAATAAAAAATAGCAACTATTCGGGCTTCCTTCCAACATTGGAGGGCTGGCGGTAAGTGTCCGTGCTCGGGATGAGTACGGATTGCGTAGGGTTGTGCGCCGCTAGGTAGTTGGTGGTGAACACAGCGGTAGCGACGACGAGGCGCCACAGCATCGACCAGGCCAAGTATCGCTGCAGCGGAAGTTGCCAGAAAAGGGAATTCTCAAGCCCATTTACGCCAAGGCTGATAAGGTGCAGTGACGCAACTACCAGCGTGCCGGGAAAAATGAGAGAGTACAAAACAAACGGTACAAGCTTCCTATCACCCTGGCCGCCACAGACCACCGACAGAGGCCACGGCAAAGACCGCAGTACAGACAGCTTCATTGGTGGGCTTTGGCCCAGAGCAATGGCACGCGTAATTTGGGTGCTGTTAGAAAACGTGATGCTGGCTATGAAGAGTGTAAAGCTGAAGACGTTCACACAAAAAGTCGCTGTAACGAGAACTGCTGGTGCACTACTGCTTTCCACAGTTGACTTCTCCATAAAGTAGTTTGCGGCAAGCGTTAGTGAAGTCATAACACTAAAAGGCACAGCAAACGTAGGTCGTAAAAACACCTGTGAAAACGAATCTGTTTCTGGGAGAAGATAAAGCTCCATGGTTCCTTTAAGCGATGTTTGAATGTTGATTAGTGTACAGAACAGGCAGCATGCGATACCGATGAATGTCAAGCGTTTTGGTGTTTGTGAATGCGAAAAGCACACGCGTCAATGACTGTAAAGCATTCCTGGAGCCAATAGCGGCGTCGAAGGTTTTTCCTTTTTCACTTAGAAAAGGCACGTAAGCGCAAAACAGGATACAGACGCAGGAAAGCGGGTAGTAGAGGGAAAAAGTCACTACGCAGCGCCAAAGCAGAAGCACCACAGTACGCGAAAGCCCTTGTACCTACTTGGTAATGCCCAAAACGCTAGGCGAGATGCACTTGATCTTTGCAAAGTGCAACTGTACGCCATGCTAGCTCATTCATATTCACACTCATATGCGTTTGGCACATTCATTTTGGCGTTGCTTTCGATTTTTTTCTTCGCTGGAAAAAATGCGAGAAGTGGGTGATAAAAAGCTGGCCTGCAGACAGCAAGTGTGCAAAGCTTGCAGCTAAAGGGGGCTTTCATTCAGTTTGCCAGTCATTCATCAGACCGAGAAAAAGGAGAAAAAAAAATAAATGGCCATCTACCTCGCAACCACAAAATGACAACCTCATCATCTCAGACGCAGGTATACTAGGAAACAAACAAAAAAAAAGAAACATGCCTTTTCTGAATTGAAAAGGAGGAAGCAGCAAAAAGAAAAAGAAAAGAAAGTGTTGTTATGGGGCTTCTTGCATTCAGTCACCACAAGGGCAAAGATACAGGCCGTGCCCCATTAGTTTCATCATTCTCCATAGGCAGACACAACAAAGCGCTGGAGCAGAACTAACGCGCAGTGTTTGCAGTAATGCAGTCTGCACTAGGATCGCAGGGGACGCACGGGCGGTCAAGTGAATATGCAGCCCTCACTTCCGCTTTCCGTTCCATAACGGTCGCCTTCAACTCAATGTACAAAACGTAAAGGAGCTCACTAGTACCGATGTCACGGGCTGCGAAAACTAGATTATGACATTCCCTTCACAGTTTATCCGCCTCATCTTCATTGAGCACCTATGATTGGAGCAGGAGCTCTGCAGGCACACCGTGATGTCGATTTGATCAGATGAGACCCTGGTTCCGCAATGGTAGTATACGAATGCGGTACAGAAGCCAACAGATAATGCACCTATTGTATATATATGTGTATACATGTCTGTTGAATCACTTGATATGTGTCGAACAAATTTTCAAAGTCGCCTCGCTCACGCTTGCCCCCAGACACCCCATGTGATCGAGGGAGGGTGTTAATACGACTGCCGAGTCTGCACTGACGTTGATAAACTGGAATGGACTCGCACTTCTCACACAGAATACATCTATCGCAAAGGCGCGGTCATCATCTGTTGCTACCATTCAAGGGAGTCGAGCTTCGTTATACTTGCAGAACATCCGTCTGCGATATCACAGACCGTCTCATATGTGCCCTCGTCTTTGCCAGGTAAACTGCCACGGGGAATCCTCGCTATAATTGTAGCGCAGTGATCTTCGGTTTTATCCTGCTACTAACAATGATGCGTCATCCATGCTTCCGAGAGCGAAGCAATACCGCACTTTGAATAGGTACAATGCGAAGTTTTGTTATCACCGCAGCAATAAGCGCCACGCGGATGCTTGAGGTAAACAACGCGCTGCGCTATACGGTGCACTTACTCTCTTGAAAAAAAAATCAGAGAAACAGCGGCGATTTTTGTTGCGGCAGCAGCACAACGCACACGACCGGGCACAGGCTTACAGTTTATCGTGCCGCCGTTTTAATCAAAAGTTGAGGGAATAGGGAAAGAGGGGCAAGGCATTTGGTTTCCCCGCTCCAATCGGCACAAGTAATAACAATAGATCCAGAAGTTTTTGAAAGGTGAGCATGAAGAGGCTTTTTGGTTTGGAAATAAATGCAAAAGTGGTACTATCGGGTAAGGACAACAAAGCTCTCCAATAACCGAACACACCGCAATGGCATAGCTTACCCAGCTAGACGAGTAACGCTTTTCTTTTCGAAAATATACTGATATATATACATATATATATATATATCAGTATATTTATATCGTGTGTGTACACACAGGAACCTCTTTGTTTCATGCGCAAAAAAAAGGCAAAGCAACAGGGGCCCTGCGGTCTTTTTTATTTTTGCATGTTAAAAGAACGTTTCAACCACAGCTTTTGTCAAGGACCGAGTGTCGGCCGCGTTCTGTGAAACGTCGCCTAACAAAGAAGTAGTGACCGCCCCATACACAAGCGCCACCTGCGCTCTTTTGCAGTACCACCCCATATTCAATGCCAAAGGGCCAGCATACGGACCTGATGAAAGCGAAATACCCTTAAGAAAGCTCTTCAAAAACGCCGAAGCAGGCAACGCGCCGTTGCTATCTAATTCTCCAGATTGAATGCGGGACGCCATCGCCTTTGATCGGAGAATTCGGCGTGCCGGCTCAAGCAACTCTCCAAGTGTGGCAGCGCGCTCCATATAGTAGACTGTTGTATCGACAAACTCAGCCAGATTGATCACGGCGTACGGTAAGTTGGCCGGAAGGTATTCAAGAGCCACTGCGCTTGGCCAGTGTTCCGCTAAAGGTGTCAGCAACTCGAGCTTCGACAAAAGAGCTTTCTCTGCAACGTTCTTCTCAGTGGGGAGTAGCAGTCTGTTTTGAACAAAGGCATCCACATTTGAGTCGATGCTCTTGATGATGGCGTCCTTGTTGAAAGCAGACTCTAACTCCCGTTGCACATGCAAGTTTGTAGACTTCACAATGTGTTCGACGAGGGCAATCGGAAAGCCTCGGTTGAAAATCTGAGACAATGTTCGGTCGGTAATATCTTCCGCCCCGATGGATTTGAGCGAGGCAGCGAGGGCAGCGTTCGTGAATCCGGTTTTGGGGACATGCTTCGCCGCTTCAGACAAGATCTTAACCCTAAGCTGAGAATGGGCCGGACTGAGAGCTGCGCACATTACGGTTTGGCAGAACTACAATTGTAGGTGTTTTTTTTTCGAAAAAAGAAATGACATTAGCAACACGCTCAACTGAAAGGGGAAGGGAGGTAGAGGTGCCGAAAGCAACAACACAAAAACAGAAGCAGACGGGAACGCTTTGTCCTGGATATGCACACCATACTTTCATCTTGTCCTTTTGAAGCTTCTGGCACCATCAACGGTACCAGTTGTCGCGCTGGAGCGCAACCGTGAGCACAACTTTGCAGTTAACTGCTTTCAACCAGAAATGTCCTACGTTGGAAACCTAGGGCACCTTGTCCTTTGTGTCAGTCTTTCCGGCCCCACAACCAGCTTCCTCAGTTTATCACTCGAGCTGAACCCCGCGAGCACTTCTATCAAGTAGTGAAAGAAGAGCAAGGTTTTTTTTTTTCGGTGCTT
Organism: Leishmania infantum JPCM5; assembly: GCF_000002875.2. Lineage (NCBI taxonomy): Eukaryota > Euglenozoa > Kinetoplastea > Trypanosomatida > Trypanosomatidae > Leishmania > Leishmania infantum. The sequence goes on from NC_009398.2 coordinate 442,705, forward strand.
TTCAATGTGTCGATTCCCTGCAGCAAAACACGAGGTCAAAATCCACTCTGCTCCTGCCTATCGCGTGGTGCGGCGCAGCGGTGGAGACGCCTTACAGCAAAATGCCGACCCGGCCATCGGAGCACGGCCCCTGCCTCAGGCGCTACCCGCCCGCCTCGCAGGTCGCCTCACAGCCGCTCCCCCATCATGCCGGACGCACGTGCTGCATCCCTCCCCCCTCTCGGCGCGGCACAGGCTCCAGGCACCCGAAGGTAGCCATGGCCGCGTGGCGTACGTTGGAGTCGCGCAGACGTTTTGCCCATCATATGGATGGCACAAGCGTCTTTACGGTCGCATGCAGCTCCAACGCAACGCCATCCCACGGCCTCACCGCCAACCTCAGTGGCGCTAAATCGCACGGAGCCCACACCCTTACGTCGTAGGTGCTCGACACTGTCACCATCGGAAGTGGCGCGGTGGCTGGCACGGCGAAGGGGCTGCTCAGCTTCAGGGTGAATACTGGAGCTTAACGTCACGCTGGGGCGCCCTGTTTCGTTAAATAAGAGCGTGGAAGGGCAGAAGAGAGACCGCAGCAGGGCTTTTCGTCAAGGTTTAGAGGCACATAATCTGCGGTTCGGTGAGCTAAAAATCGAGAATGTAATGACGAAACCTCTAAATACCATTTTTCACAGCCGTGATCGCCGCTTTGAATAAATTCATGAAGATAACCCTATATGGAGGTCAAACGAGGAGGGGGCGGGGGTTTGAAGAAGAAGCCAAGTTGAGGTACTTGCTGGGAAAGGGCCACATCAACGGGTTTGAGTTGACACAGAGGGAAAGAGCGAGCTCTCTGGACACACTGAGCATTGTGTGGTGTCGTCGAAAAGGTCGTGCATTGCACGTAGACGCAGCTCAGACATGATAATACAGTGGTCGACGCTGATGGAAAGAGGAACGGCTGCTCCCTCTCGCCATGGTGTCGGACTTCGCCAGTGAAGCCTACGACTAGCATTTGCACGATCGCCATTTTAACTCATTGCTCATGGATCAAGCCAGCTCGACAGCGATCAAGAGCGGCACTGACTGAAAATGACATCGAGTTGCTTTTTCTGTATTTCGCTGTTCAGCAGCCTTTACGAACATGTGTTGCGAAAATCATTCTAGAGAGCCATGCCGAAGTACGTTTTTTTTTTTGACCTACTGTGCCTGATAAAGATCGACCTGCTTGCGGGTAAACTAGCGTGACAGCAGGCGCGGAAATAAAGAAAACGACAAAAAATACGTTTATGACTTTCAGAACTTGATTCTGACAGAAGCACCTTTATATGAGGGTGCGCCTCTAAGCCTCAAGACATTTGCTCGCCACAGTCTCGATGTGTATGCCAATGTCGCGTCTCGCGACCCTCCCAAAGGTGATTGTGTATCCAAGAGAGAGAATAGAAGTTTTTGTTTTCAAACAGGTTAAGGGAAAAATTTAGTGCTGTGAGTGATGAGTTCAGACTGAGGCTGTTTATGTGTAGCCTTTTGCCTTACCGGAGTACTTTTGGTTTTAGCGCACCCGCGACCCCCTCTTAACGGCAAGGCTGGTAGGAAACAGCTATAGAAATCGCGTGTTACCAGAGAGGTACCTCTTTTTCACTCCCGAAAGCGTCTTTTCCCTATGTGCTGCAAAACTCTTAGCTCTCTATGACTTTATTTGTCCTGGCCTTGTGTTCCTTTTTTTTTTTGATTTTACTGCTGATGGGTGATATGCGCAAAGGTGGACGAGGATTTTTGTCGTACACAATCGCATACAAGCAGCAGTGAAAAATGATGTCCACAAAGATCATTCAAGAACTAAAGGAGCTGCCCTTGAACACAGTCGAGGATGCGCAGAAGTTTTTCTCCATTGTTGCTGATGTAAAAGCGCAAGGCATCGCGCTTCCACCCATCACCCATATGTTTTTTGCACGAGTTGACGCCTGCCTTCACTTCGAGCCGTACCACATTCGCACAATATGTCGTGATAACCGTCCGATGAACTACTACGTTGTGACAAAGGATCACGTGATTCACGTCAATCGGCGCGACGGGGAGTACAACGTAGTCGCGACCTTGGAACAGTGGCTGCTAGAAGCAAAGTGCTTCAACAGAATCTGTAAATTTGCTTTTTTCAGAAATTACATTCTTCACAAAGCTCTCCTACGCCTCCTAGAGAGTGCGCGACGCACAAAACTTGAGAGAATTCGTGCAGTTCTCTCAAAACGACTTCTATTGGCAACACCGACGTTCCAAAAGGATCTGATTGCACTGAGGCGAAAAGCCTTTGATTTTCAGTGGACTCCTGTCACGGAAGGCTTCCAAAAAGTTCTTTCCTTGCAAATTAGCGGCGATAAAGGCAATACTGCCGGGCTCTCAACCGACGAGTTTGCCGAAATGCAGGATGATTACGGGAAATCGCTCCAGCGGAAATTTGCATCTCTCCTGCTAGACATTTTGAGTGTAGTTTCGGAGCGGGTGGAAAGCGTCACACAACTTGTCTCGACAATGCGAGTGATCGAAAAATACCCGAGTGCTACGGGATGCGTCAACAAAGACGTAACTGCAAAGGAGCTCCTCAAGCGGCAAAGGGAGCAAAAGCGCCTGGTCGTAGATTACGAAAAGCTTCCTTCTTATATTCGACTGGTGCATCATTTTCAGCTCGAAAGCACGTTTCAGCAGGCATGCTCTACCTTTTTTGACCTGGAAGGCGCAGTTCGAAGACGAGCGGCAATCTTGCGTTGGCGGTTTCGGGTGGAATGCATAGTCGAGGGCCGCAAGGAGCTTTCTCTGTTTCCTCCAAAAGAGCAGGTGACCAAAACGGCTGAAGCAGCCATGAACAAGTGCATCGATTTGCTGTCCGGTTTACCGACGTGCGTCGGGTCTGAGGCTCTGAAGCCCTTTACGACTATGATGAAGACAGCAACTGTACGCAGCGCGCTGCTCGGCGATGCCCTCATCTCCATCTACAAAAAAGAAGTCCTCCAGCTTATTGAGGCGGACTACGATGAGGCAAAAAGCAAGCTGTCGTCCTACGAGCCGCTTGTGGCCGTGTCGCAATTTTTAGCCGAGTGGCAGGACGTTTCGATGAACTGGGACAGCACTCTGTCCCATGAAGATTCACTTTTGGTGTCCATAACAGAGTCCGAAATCCGTGGCTACGCAACAAGGGCTTACAAAGCACAAAGCGAAATTATGAAGCTGTCGAATCGAACCTACGGAACAATTGTCGTTGAATGTGACAAGACACTGCAGAAGCTGGTTGCCCAGCTTAAAGGCGTCTTGGTCGACATCGAAGCAGCCCTGGGGCAGCTTATCAAGCTGAATTTCCGTTACTTGAAGGCAGAATGCGATTCTTGGGTGGGAAAGCTCAGCCTTCCAGACATAGCCCTCGGCCAATTCATCAATTGGTATTTAGGACTGCAAGATTCGGGGTCCATTTTCGACGAATTCTCCAACAATGTGGTGGATATACAAAATCTACATCGATTGCTATGTGAATTGCGCGAAAAATCCAACGCAGGCGTTATTAGTGATGAGGTGGATTACTCGTCCGTCTTGCGTGTTCCGTTTCAGTGCGCAGTAACAGAGGCTCGAAAATACTACCTTTCGAATTCTAGCAGGATCAAGGAAATGCTGCTTGCCGAGCACACCCGCATCATCGCGTGTGCCACAAGCACGACAAAGCGACTGGCGAGTGAGTGCAGCAATGAAAACGCAAACGAAATTGGTGCGCCGGTTACGCAAAAGCTGGAGGATGTTCGCGATGAACTCGTGCAGGCGAATAGCGAGGCAAAGCAGCTGGACATGTATGCACGAGTTTTAGAAATGCCGACGTTCAACTGGTCGGAGATCGCCGTGGCCGAGGATGAACACCGAAAATATGTGGAGCTGTGGAACGTGCATAAGGAAGTCACCGATTTGCGACGCCGCCTCGATACAAAGACTGTGGAAGAAATTGACGGACAAGAGCTTAAGGACACGATAGTTTCGTTGTTTCAGCGCGCATTCAAGGCGCAAAAAAGTACCCCGGGCGGCACCGCCGATTATTTAGTAAAGTCACTTGCGGTTGAAAAGGCCAATGTGCCCATGTACGTTGAGTTGTGCAACCCGGCGTTGAAGGAAGCGCATTGGTTACAGCTGTTTCAGAATACGAGCATACAACCCATTCCCTCCGCAAAACGCACGCTGCGTTCCCTGGAGGCGGCCGGTCTCATGGCAGACGAGCACTCAGCAGCTGTGCGTGAGGTTGTTTCCAGTGCCGTAGGCATTTACGAGCTGGAGCAGCAGCTCAAGAAGCTGCAGAACTATTGGGCAAATCACTTGTTCGTGGTTGTTCCCTATGGCGGGCGGTCAAACGCGTTCGTCGTGGACGCCGTTGATGCAACGCTGGAGGAGCTCGAAGAGCAGCAAATCGTGGTGCAGACGTGTCTTACCTCCAAGTACCTTGCCCCCGTCCTGACGGAGATGAAGGAGTGGGAGGCTAAGCTTAGTTTGATTCACTCCGTTCTCATGGAGTGGGTTGGGGTGCAGAAGACATGGATGTATTTGGAGTTCATCTTCACGAGTGACGACATTAAGCGCCAGCTCCCAGACGAGTCTCTTCTGTTCTCCTCCGCCGACCGCTTTTTCGGCTCACTGATGAAGCGCTGCTCCGAAGACCCACATATGGCGCCGCTGTGCCTCGAAGGTAACGGCGACACCCTGAAGAAGCTGCAAAAGTGCACCTACCAGCTGGAGTGTATTCAGAAGAAGATTGATGAATACCTTGAGACGAAGCGTGTGGCATTCCCGCGGTTTTACTTTCTCTCGAATGACGAGTTGCTGTCAATTTTGTCCGACTCTCGCAACCCGCTGGCAGTGCAGCCGCACTTGCAAAAGTGTTTTGACAACATCAAGGCTCTGGTTTTCGCGGATGAAAAGACGATTGTGGCCATGCGGAGCTCTGAGGGCGAGGAGGTGCCGTTCACGCATCCCGTCAAAGTGATAGGCAACGTGGAGAGCTGGCTGAACGATGTCGAGCGCGCGATGCGGGCGACGCTGTTTGATTGCCTGGCCGCGTGCCTGCGTGGGTACACGACGGAACACCGAACAAAGTGGTTTTTTGAGCACCCGGCGCAGTGTGTGGCGACAGTTGACCAAATCATGTGGACCAGTGAGGTGGAGGAAGTCATCACGGCGACCGGCAGCGGGGATTCTTCTGCGTGGCCGTCGTATCAGGACCGCTTTGGCGAGCAGCTTCTCCAGACGGTGGAGCTCGTGAAGCTTTCTCTCACGGCGTTGCAGCGCACCGTAGTATCCAACCTTATAGTGGTTGATGTGCACTGCCGAGACGTTTGCGCGGACCTGGCAGCTGACTCCCCTAGCGCGGCGCCGCATCCATGCAGCTCAGTGCTCGATTTCGGGTGGCAGAAGCAGCTGCGTTTCTACTACGGCATACCGACTAGCGTGCATGGGCCCGGCGGTGCTGCAGAGATGGCCGACTGCTTTGTTCGGCACGGCGCGGCGGAGCTCCCCTACGGCTATGAGTACCTTGGCAACCAACCGCGCCTCGTCATCACTCCACTCACAGAGCGCGCCTTCTTGACATGCACGGCGGCGTTACACATGCAGAAGGGAGCTGCGCCGCAGGGCCCGGCCGGGACCGGCAAGACGGAGTCTGTCAAGGATTTGGGCAAGGCTCTTGCTCGAACCGTTGTTGTGTTCAACTGCTCCGACGGTCTTGACTACCGCATGATGAGCCAAATGTTCGCAGGGCTGGCGCAGGCCGGCGCGTGGGCGTGCTTTGACGAATTCAACCGTATCGAACTCGAAGTGCTCTCCGTGGTGGCTCAGCAGATGCTCGACATCACCACTGCCATCACGCAGAGGCAGACCTTTATGAAGTTCGAGGGCCATCACATCAAGCTGCACACCAACTTTGGCGTCTTCATCACCATGAACCCCGGCTACGCCGGGCGCACGGAGCTGCCCGACAACCTCAAGGCTCTCTTTCGACCCGTATGCATGATGATCCCGAACTACGCCCTCATTGCCGAAATTATGTTCTACGCCGAAGGCTACGGCAAGGCTCAGTCACTCGCGGCCAAAATGATTCGTCTCTACTCGCTGGCGTCGCAGCAGCTGTCGAAGCAGGATCACTACGACTTTGGCATGCGCGCTGTCAAGAGCATTCTCGTCCTCGCCGGGCGACTGAAGCGCGCTGACCCGGATTCTGACGAAGAGCTGCTGCTCGTGCGTGCCATTCGCGAGGCGAACCTGCCCAAATTCCTCGTGGACGATCGTCACCTCTTCATGGCGCTGCTGCACGACTTCTTTCCTACCATCGTGGAGGTGGCCCCGGCATCGGTCAGTGAGGTTATCCTCAGCGAGGCGAAACGCTTCTTGACAGAGGAGCTTGTGCACACGTCTCCGTCCAGCCCTGAGGCTCAGATGCGGCTGCAGCCCACGAAGGGGCTGCTCTTCAAAACGCAGCAGCTGTTCGACACCCTCATGACTCGTCATGGATTGATGCTGGTGGGTCACACCATGACGGGCAAGACCACGGTGCGCGACACTCTTGCGTCGGTGTTGACGCGCCTTGGGCGGGTGCTGGACATGACCCCTGCCCCGGGAGCCGAGGGTGGTGATAGCGGCAACGGCAACCCAGGTGCCAAAGGCGGGCTGGCCGCGACGCGGAGGCACACCCTTGCCGCTTCCATGCGTGCACTCGATGCGCGGTGTCAGTCGTACTTCACCGCCACCCACGCCACGGTCTGCAACCCAAAGGCCATTTCGATGACGGAGCTGTACGGCGACGTGAATCCCCTCACCCGTGAGTGGCAGGACGGGGTCTTCTCTGCCATGGTGCGCGAGCTGGTCAAGCAGAGCGCAGCGCAGCACGGGCGCGCGGCGACGCGGCACTGGGTCATCTTCGATGGACCGGTGGACGCCGTGTGGGTTGAGAACCTGAACACCGTGCTCGACGACAGCAAGATGCTCTGCCTCGTGAATGGGGAGCGTATTCGCATCCCTGACACCATCTCGCTCCTTTTCGAGGTGCAGGATTTGCGTGTCGCGTCACCTGCTACAGTGTCGCGCTGCGGCATGGTCTACGTGGACGAGGAGTGCGTTGACGGTGGATGGTCGCCGCTGCTGCAAAGTCTTTCCCAGGCAGCCGCTCAGGAGCTGAGGGCCCAATGGCGCCACGACCGTTTCCTGCAGCTTTGCGGGTCTCTCGTACCACCCCTGCTGCAGGTCGTTCGAGAGGAGTGCAAGGAGTACATCGGCACTTGCAACGCACAGCTGACGCTGAACCTCTTCTACTTGATGAAGGCAGCTGTGCAGCACCTACAGGGCGTGATGGAAGAGGATCGGCAAGAGCAGCAAAAACAGCTGCACGATGACGCGGCAGCGTTCGTGCTCGATTCCGGTGCGTCGCGACAGTCAACCGACTCCACATTACGGCGCTTTTCTCGCCGCCGCAGCTCGCGTGTCACACGCACTGCCGTCCTCGTGCGCGGAGACGCCGTCTTCGATGCGCTGTTTTTGCAAAGCTGTGCCTGGGGCCTTGGCGGAAACCTGACGGAAACCACGCGCGCACGCTTCGCGGCAGCGATGCTGCCGCTGGTCCGCAAAGGGGCGCTCAACTTCCCCGCGGACGCCGAGGCCGAGGGATGTGGTGTGTTCGACTACGGCGTTGACTACGAGATTGGTGACTGGCGGCGTTGGTCAGAGATGGTACCGGAGTTCCACTACAACGCTAGCGTCTCCTACTTCGACCTCCTCGTGCCGACGGAGCAAACGGCCACGCTGCAGTATCTCTTGCGCAGCGCCACAACCACTCATCATCACATGCTGCTCAACGGCTTGACGGGCACCGGCAAGTCGTCCACAGTGAACAGCTACCTGCTGCAGACCTTGCACACCGAGGACGCCGCGAGCTCGACGGCGGCCTTCCGCTTCACGCTGTCCGCCCAGACATCCGCGCAGGCGCTGCAGAACACAATTGAGATGAAGCTGACGCGGCGCAAGGGCGACCGCGAGTTTGGCGCTCCGTCCGGCAAGACCATGATGATCGCCGTCATCGACGACTGCAATGTGCCGCAGCTGGAGGAGTACGGGGCGGCGCCGCCTGTGGAGTTGCTGCGGCAGATGATTACGCAGGGCGGCTTCTACGATCGCAAGCGGCTCTTCTTCAAGGAGGTGGTACAGACGATGCTGATAGCCTGCTGTGGCGAGCCAGGCGGCGGCAAGAACGAGATGACACCTCGCTTCACATCGAAGCTGCTCTGCTTCTGCGCCCCACAGCTAACGGAAACGTCGATGAGGTCCATCTTCTCCGCCATCTTGAAGGGCTTCTTCTACGCGCGCGGCTTTGCGACCGAGGTGGCCGCTCTGGCGGACGCCGTAGTCGACAGCACCCTGGAAGCGTATCGCCGCATCGCCGTGGAGTGTTTGCCCACCCCAGACAAGACACACTGCACTTTCAACTTGCGAGACGTCAGCAAGGTGTTTCAGGGCATTCTACAGGTCAAGCCCGCTCACTGCGCATCTCCTCAGGCCCTCATCGACCTCTGGAGCCACGAGGCGTCTCGTGTCTTCCACGATCGCCTGATCGACGACACCGATCGCGGCTGGTGGTGGCGCTGCTGTGCCGAGGTGATCGAAAAGCACTTCTGCGGTGATGTCACGGCCGCTAACGCAGACGCGGCCGACACAGACGGGACGCAGCCCGTGCCGTCTCCACTGCCCGCCCCAGATCCTGTACAGCTCGGGACCATCTTCTATGGTGCCTGGGTCAACCGCGATTACCAGCGCATTGGCCAAGACACGTCGCTGCAGGTGGTGGCGCAGCAGCACTTGGCCGAGTACAACACGCAGAGCACCACACCCATGAATTTGGTCTTCTTCGACCAAGCGGTGCAGCACTTGTCGCGCATCTGCCGCATTGTGAGCCAGCCGCGCGGCCATGCGCTGCTCGTCGGCGTCGGCGGAAGCGGCCGCTCATCGCTCTGCCGCCTCGCCGCCTTTATGATGAACATGGACGTGCAAACGGTCCACATAGCACGCAACTACGGCATCGAGGAGTTCCGAGACGAGGTGCGGAAGGTGCTGCTAGATAGCGGCGCACGGGGCAAGGAGGTGGTTTTTGTCATCTCGGACTCGCAGCTGGTGCATAGCGAGATGCTGGAAGACATCAACAACCTTCTTAACACCGGCGAGGTGCCGGGGATGATGGGGCTGGAGGACATGGAGACGATTGTGCGGTGCTGCCGCGAGGCGTCGCTCGCCTCCGGTCGCCCCGACACGCGCGCTAGTGTGTACGAGTACTTCGTTTCACAGAGTCGCGAGCGGTTCCACCTGTGCCTGTGCATGTCCCCGATGAGTGGCGTCTTCCGCGATCGGTTGCGCATGTTTCCTGCGCTGGTGAACTGCACTACGATCGACTGGTTCTCGGAGTGGCCGCAGGAGGCCCTCCGCGCCGTGGCGAAGTCGACGCTCTCGAGTGCTGCTCGAGATGGCGCCGCGGGGCCCGGCACGGACCAGCTGAGCGCTCTCATGGTCTTCCTGCAGTCCACCGTCAAGGACGCGGCAGAGCGATTATACGCGCAGCATCGGCGGCGCACCCACGTGACCCCGACCAGCTACTTGGCGGTGCTCACGCTCTACAACACGATGGGCCGGCGGCTGCGGCGCGATCTGCAGGCCAGCGCCAACCGATACCGCAACGGACTGAATAAGCTCGACACGGCGAAGTCGACGATTGCGCAGCTGCAGCAACAGATTCGCGAGATGCAGCCTGGACTGGCAGCTGCGGCGAAGCAGGTGGAGGAGCAGAAGCAGACACTGGCTGTGGAGCAGCTCGAGGCGAATCAGATGAAGGAGGCGCAGTCCAAGGAGGAGGCGACGGCGCTGCAACTCATGAATGAGGCGGAGTCGATCCGCCGCGAATGCGAGGAGGGGCTGCAGCAGGCGTTACCGGCCCTCGAGGCGGCCAAGCAGGCACTCGAGACGCTGAGCGCCAAGGACATTCAAGAAATCAAAACCTTCACGACGCCGCCGAGCAACGTGGAAAAGACGATGAATGCCGTGCTTGTGCTGCTGGGCGAGAAGGATGGCTGGGCGAGCGCCAAGACATGCCTCGGAAAGCTCGACTTCATCTCTCGATTGACAGGGTACCCACGCGACTCTATCACCGCCGCGTGCATTCGCAAACTCGCCGTATTCGTGCAGGATCCTGACTTCGTGCCGGACATCATCGAGAAGACGTCGCTGCCGTGCCGATCCATGTGCATGTGGGTGCATGCCATGTACAAGTACTACTTCGTCGCCAAGGAGATTGCGCCGAAGCGTGCGCGGCTGGCGGGGGCAGAGAAGAAGGTGGAGGTGGCACGCAAGGAGCTACAGGCGAAGCAGGTGGCTTTGCAGAAGGTGCTCAACCACATTAGCGACCTACAGGCTGCGGCTTCTGCGGCGCAGGAGAAGGCTGATCACTTCCAGCGACAGATAGAAACCGCCATGGCGCGACTCGTGCGCGCCGATCAGCTCATCTCCGGACTCGCCTCCGAGCGTGTGCGCTGGAAGGAGGCGCTGGCGAAACTGGAGACGCAGCTGGGCTGCGTGGAGGGGACTGCGGCTCTGGCCGCCGGCTGCGTGGGCTACCTCGGCCCCTTTCCGCTGGACTACCGAGAGGTTCTGGTGGAGCAGTGGCGCTCGGAGTGCGCGGCGCTGCACATCCCCTTCGACGCCACCTATTCCCTCGAGGGCATTGAGACGGAGGCGACGGTGCAGCAGTGGGCACTACAGTCCCTGCCGCGTGACACGTACTCCATTCAGAACGCTACGATCCTTTACAGGACGACGCAGTGCTGCTACATGATCGATCCGCAGGGGCAGGCGAATGCATTTGTGCGAAAGCTGGAGCGCAGTCGCTCAAGCGGCGCTGCAGGCCTGCTGCAGCTGAAGCTGAACAGTCCGAACTTCATGCGACAGATAGAGAACGCCGTTCAAAAGGGACAGGCGGTGCTTCTGGAGGATGTTGGCGAGACACTCGACGCAGCACTGGATCCGATTCTGCTGAAGCAAGTGCACCGTGTGGCTGGTCGCGATGTCATCACACTTGGCGACCGCGAGGTCACCTACGACGACCGATTCCATCTGTACATTACGACGAAGCTCGCGAACCCCGTGCTGACGCCGGAGCTGCAGGTGAAGCTGACGGTGATCGACTTCACGGTGACACGGGAGGGGTTGGAGGAGCAGCTGCTCGCCGACATTGTCGGCTCAGAGCGGGCGTCGCTGCAGCAGCGCGGTGATCGCTGCGTTATTTCGATCGCGGCGAATCGCGAGGAGATTGCAGCTCTCGAGGCGCAGGTCCTGCAGCAGCTGAGCGACGCCACCGGTGACGTCCTGGACAATGCCGAGCTCATCCAGGCGCTGCAGACCTCGAAGGTGACGTCCGAGAAGATCGCCGTCGAGCTGGCCGCGGTGGAAGAAACGAACAAGACGATCAATGCCACCCGTGACGTGTACCGCCCGCTGGCGGTGCGCGGCTCTCTGCTGTACGGCGCGATTACGCAGATGTCCAAGGTGGACCCCATGTACGACTACTCGCTGCCCTTCTTCAAGAACCTGGTCGTCTCCGTCTTGGCCAGCACGCGGCGCCAGCGACCGCAATTGCAGCAGCCGCATCGCTCGTCCTCGATCTCCGCCTCGTCCATGATGCTCGGCAACGGCAGCTTGAATGGGAGAGGGGCGCAGAACTGCCACTTGAGCCTTGCGCCGACGGACAGCAACCATGGCCTGCCTGGCGCGGACGCTGAGGAGGAAGAAGAGGCTGCTGCGGCGATGTCTGAGGCCGAGGTGGAGGCGCGCGTCGTGATGCTCGTGGAAGAGGTGACGTGGATGAGCTACCGCGTTCTGTGCCGCGGCCTCTTCGGTCCCCACAAGCTGCTCTTCAGCTTCGTGCTAGCAACGACGTTGCTACGCAGCACGGGCCAGATTACGAAGGAGGAGTGGGAATTGTTTCTCTGCGGCGGGGCGGGACGGGCGCTGCTGCCGGCCTTTGCCGCCGCCGGCGGAGAGGGCAGTGACGGTGCGACGGTGCAGCGCCCTGGGTACATGTCAAGTGGAACGTGGATCGACTTTGGCGCCATTTGCGGCCTTGAGGCTTTTGCTGAGGTTTGTGAGAGCTTCATCGCATCCTTGGCGGACGCTTCCGACTTCGGCGACGCGGATCTTTCTGGTGACGGACCGCTGCCGTGGACGACGTGGTTTACCGAGACCTACGGTGCGGAGGTGCTGACTCGGCTGCCGGCGTCGTTGGCTCACCTGTCGTTGTGGCACCGCGTGATGGCTGTGAAGATCCTTCGGCCGAACAAGTTCCACTACATGGCGGCACAGCTCGTTGCGGACACGCTGGGGCAGCGCTACACCATCGCTCCTCCCTTGGACCTCGAGGAGGCCTTCCTGGAAAGCACCAAGATGACGCCGATCATCTTTATTCTTTCACCCGGCGCAGACCCGACATCGCTATTCCTCAGCTTCGCAGAGGAGCACGGCTTTGCCGGGCGCAAACACATGCTCTCTCTCGGGCAAGATCAAGATGTGCGTGCCACACAGATGATCCGGGAGGGGCAGCGCGAGGGCGCCTGGGTGTACCTGCAGAACTGCCATGTGTACGCATCATGGATGCCGCAGCTGCAGGTGCTCGTCGAGAGCATGAACCCGAGCGAGATACACGCCGACTTCCGACTCTGGTTGACGAGCAACCCCTCACCGAGCTTCCCTCCACTGGTGCTTCAGGCAGGCCTGAAGCTCACGCAGGAGCCGCCGATGGGGCTACGGGGAAAGGTGCTGAGCACTTTGCGGAGTACAGTGGTGGCGGATGTTTGGGCCGCCACCGCTTCTGCCGCGGACGTCGGGAACGCCGACTCCAACGACGCCTCCGTCTCTGCGTCGTCGCCAGCCGTCTTGCGAAGCGGGCATCCCTCCATCGAGTTGCAGCGACTTGTCTGGACACTCGCGTTCTACCACGGCACTGTGATGGAGCGACGACGCTATCGCCCGCTCGGGTGGAATAACTCCTACGACTGGGGCATGGCTGACTTCGAGGCAGGGCTGGCGACGCTGCAGACGGCTCTTGATCGCTGCAAAGACGGCGGTGCAGGTCTGCCGACCGAGGAGTTGTGCTACATGCTGGGCACGCTCGACTTCGGCGGACGCGTGACGGACGAGTGGGATACGCTGTGTCTGCAGGTACTGACGCGCCGCTTCTTCGACGCAGACGCTCCAGGCACGACATCGCAGAAAAAATTACCGCAAGACACCATCACGCCACCTCCGTTCCCCAAGGATGGCGTTAGTTATGCAGCACTGCTGCAACTCGCCGAGGCGACCTTCACCGCTGGCCGGGAAAGTCGAAAAGACGGCGATGGGGAGGATGAGAACGGGGAGAGTCCTGCGCGCTTCGGCTTGCATGACAACGCTACTCTGTCGGTGGAGCAGCAGCTCTCATTGGGACTTGTGGACGCGCTTGTTTTAATGAACGCCAGCGGGGCCGTAACCGGCGCGACTAGCGCGCGGCGTCGGAGCGCCAGCGGAGACCACGGCGAGGACGACGCCAAGGCAAGCGGCGACGAGGTGATGGAGAACCCTGTCGCTGCCGTGGCCCGCAAGTTGCTGGCGCAGCTGCCCCCTCTGCTGCCTCGCAAAGAGGCAGTGCTGGGCAGCATGACCTCGCCCAACCACAGCACCACCACCACGACCGCGCTGACCGCGGTCGTGGACCCTGCGCCGTTGCAGACCTTGCTTTCCCACGAGACAGACCTGTACAACTGCCTTCTGTCCACAATGCAGAGTTCGCTGGCAGAGCTGATTCGCGCCCTCAAGGGTGAGGTGGTCGTGACGTCTCGGCTGGAGCTGATGATGCAGCGGCTGGCCTTCAACCAGGTACCGGAGGTGTGGGCACAGGTTGGCTACCTTACCCTCAAGCCGCTCGGCTCCTTCATGGAGGATCTCCTGCGTCGCGTACACTTCATGCGGCGCTGGGGAGAGGCTGGGCCACCACCGAGCTTCTGGCTCTCCGGCGTCTTTTTTCCTCAAGGCTTTGTCACTGCGTTGTTGCAAGCGCGGAGCCGCGCGCTGCAGGTGCCCATAGACTCCCTGCAGCTGCGCTTCCGCGCTCTGGCGCCGAGTGAGGCTGCCGAGGTGTCGGCTCTGACGGCTTCCTACGAAGCGGGTACCGGCAGCAAGGCGCCGACCAAGGCCGGCGCCTACGTGAGTGGCCTCTACCTCGAGGGCTGTGGCTGGGATGCAGCACGTGGCGGGCTCGTGGAGGCCGCGCCCGGTGCCCTCACTGTGGAGCTGCCCATTATCCACTTCGAACCTGTCATGGGGTTGGAGTCGGCCGCCAAGGGCCCCAGCGCGTCCGCAGCGGAAGCCGCTGCTGCATACGTGTGCCCTCTCTACAAGGTGCGCACACGCGCCGGCACCTTGTCGACGACCGGCGTCTCCACCAACTACGTGACCAGCTTGACGTTGCCGTCGCTCGACGGCATTCCAGGCGACCACTGGACATTGCGCGGCGTGGCCGCTCTCTGCGCATTGGATGATTAAGCGGCAAAAGGGGCGGCTTGCATTCCAACCACATAAGAGAACAGAAATCGGGTTACGCGAAACTCTCTTACGCTATTTGCTGGTGTGCTCCATTCGCCGGCAGCTGCGGCGGGGCCTCAGTGGCGCTTGGCGTACGTCTTGTGTACCGTTGGAGTGGCCGGGCATCTGTAGCGAACGGCGACATTGGAGGGAGAGGGGGCGCGGCGGGACGTCTCTGCCTCTGTGTGTGTGTTTGCGTACGTGCCTCTCACATGCGCCTGCACTCTTTGCCGTTGTCTTTTTATATCATCTGCCGCATTCTAGATCGTTCGTGTAGCTGCTCGTTTTGGTGTCCTGCGTTGTCGCTGGCGGTTGCGTGTTGGGTGTGTCAACATCGACTCCGTGGGCCGGTGGTGCCCTGTTGCGGTTCCCGTAGTGCTTCTCTTTTTACAACTTCCACCCCTGCCCCCTCCGGCGTTTTCTTTTTTTTGTTTCGTTGGTGCCTTGTAGTTGTTGGCCGTGGGACACACCGTTTCTGCTCCCCTTGCGGGTGTGGGACCTGGTGCCCCTCGTTGATGGTGCCAGTGCGTCTTTGCCTGTCAGCCCCTTGTTATGTATCTTAATATGCGCCAATGGCTCCTTGAATATGTATTTTGTTGGGGCCGACACCGCGTTGTGTGTGAGAAACAGAGCCACCAGCACCCCCCTACTCTTCCCCTTTCACACCCCACGTGGACGCGCCCTCTCTCCCCCTCCCGCCGCTCTGCTTCCTTCCTTCCCTCTTTCTTTTTCTCTTGTGTGATTCCCCTCTCCTTTTCGACAAGCGGATCCGGCACGCCACTTTTACACCTCACCATTTTCTTTGTCCGTCAAGTCTCTCTGAACCACCACCACCACCGCCGCCCCTCCTCCTCCTCGCCTTCTCCTCTCTTCTTGTTTGCCCTTACGTGACTACATCGCCGCACACACGAGCAGCAGTAGCAGCAGCAGAAGGGACAGGAAGCTCTACATCAACGCACAGCAATACACACACACACACACCCTGCGCGCGCGCTTGTGTGCACCTTTTCCGCTTCTCTCTCCCCCTCTTGCTCTTTGACAGCAGCGCGACTTCTCATCCTCGAGTGAGTTCATGTAAAATAGCATGCATGCCTGCACACCATGTAGTGGGCGCTCCACCACTTCCTTCAAAACATATATATATATATGTATATACCAAAACAGATCATGAGGATCTTAAGCGAGCCGCAGAGGACGGATGCTGAACACTCTCCCCCCGTCCCCTCCTCCACACCCGCACGCGCACAGCAATACGTGTCTGCGGAGCGACCATCGTAACCGGGTGTGCACTTGAATGTGCCTTCGCTCTTGTGGGCTCGATAGAGAAGCACAGCCATCTCTCTGCGTGGGCATGTGTATGTGTGCGCGTTCGCGCATGTGTAAAGTGGGCCTCTGTAGTCCTCTCTTCATTTCGCCCTTTCTCTCATAATATTCTCTTCATCCAACAGTGCGTCCGTACGTAGAAGCGAAAAGCAAAACAACAGACACACAGTCACCATACACATAAAAGCAACGTCGACGAGCCTCTCTCCCCTCTCTCCCACACGCATTCCCTTTCGAGAGGCACCTCCTACCCCCTCCTCCCGCTCCTGGGACAACTCACCCTTCCACCTCCCCTTCCCCCCGCAAGAACGGAAAACCAGAAGAAAAGACACAGCGATACGCACGCACTAGCAACAACGACAGCAGGACTTTCCCACGTGTGGGCTGTGTCTCTCTCTCGCTCTCGTTCTCTCCCCGCCTCCCTCCTCCTCTCTGTATCCTTGGCCCTCTCCCCTCCCTCCGTTCCCCCTTCTCCCCCCGCTCTCTTGAACGGGCTTCGCCGCGCGTCTTCCATTGTTCCCCCACCCGATTTGCCCCCCACCCCCTCCCCATCCCCGTCCCCGCATTTCCTTCTCCCGACTTTTGGGGCAGCTGGCCACACACCCACACCGTTCCCGTGTCTTTGCCGTTGTGCTCCTTCCCCTCCCGCGGTGTCTCGGCGTCCGCTGTCTCGCGTCCACAGCTCGTCCCCCTTCTCTTTTTTCTTTTTACGGCTTCCTGGCAGTCTCCCTGACTCACGTGCACTTTGCTTGCCATTGCCGCGTGGACTCTCGCTCCTTCTGTCTCCCTGTCGCGTGTCCGCCGGGTGCTGTCGGCGTGCGCGTGGGCGTGTCAGCAAAGGCCTGGCCTGGGTTTCTTGGGCTATTGCTCTTCTTCCCCGCCCCGCAAGCACCGCCCCGCCTCTCCTCCACCAGAGAACGAGACAAGAGGGCTGAAAAGAGAAGCGGGGAAGGACGCAACAAACGAGTAGTCACGAAGCGAAGAGAGGGCGTCGTAGGCTCGACCACCACACCATCTTCCGCCTTTCTTCAGACTGACCGACCGACAGACACACACACACACATATACATACATACTATACATTCTTTGTGGACAAGCAAGGCTGCCGGCACCGACAGACCCTCTTGTGAGGACGTGACAAGGAGCGGTGCCGACATTCTCATCATCGACGGCACGCTTTTTTTTTAGTATTATTAGCTGACTCTTCCTCCTCCTCCCTTTTTTTTTGTCTGTTTTCTTGACGCTTTCGCTACATCTTTTTCCGCGCCCTCCTTTTTTTTTTTCGGGCTTTGCGATTGAATAGACGCGTTCGCTTTCTCCTCCCCTCCGGTCCCCCACCTTCCTGCCGTCGCTCCCCAGCAAGCGGCACGTACGCACACACAGCCGAACCCACGGGCTCTCTTTCTCCCCCCTCTCTCTCTCTCTGTGGGTGTCTGTGGGCGTGGGTGTCTCTGGGTTACAGCCGGTGCACACTCCTTCTGGCGTAAGAGGCGTGCAACGAAAGAGAATGAGCTCTCATCAGGCGGTCACAGCATCTCTGGGGAGCGGTGGGTACAACGCGAGCAAGCGCTCTGCTCGAAACGTGTTACCAGCGAGCACCACCTCAGTGACTCCCTCGTCTAACGCTGCCCCTGCAATGACTTCTACTGGTACTGATGCCCTGATTATCAAGGGGAGCGGTGCAGCTGTCAACCAAGCGCCGACCATCGCCCGACCCTCGTACACCGATGGTGCTGCCACAAACGGCACCAGTCGCTACCGCCACAGCAGCGGGGTTGGGAACAACGCTAACACTGCTAACGGCAGCGGCAATGAGCCGAAGATCAACACAGGCAGCAGCACCTCCGGCACTGCTGCGGCGACCACGGAGTCCGTCATTGAGGAGCTCAAGGCCCTCGCCAAGTCGATGCTGGAGGCGACGAACGCGGCGCGGCGCCGCACGAGCTCGATCGAGCAGCGAAACTCGTACGAGGCTCTCATGCACGCCATTGAAAACCGCGTGAACGGCGATACAGTGAACATTACTAGTATTGAGAGCAAAGACGCGGCCGCTTCCACCGGTGGCTACGCAGCGGCACCCGCGACGGCGACCGCCGCCCCCAAGCACGTCGATCCCATGGCGACGAACGGCATTTCCCAGTCGGAGATGCTCTCGGCACATCTCACGGAGCAGCTGACCGACATTCCAGCCGCGCTGTCGCCCGGGAGCTGCGTGAGGCAGCAGTCGCAGCAACTCCCGCCGGCTCAGCGAAAAAAATATGGAAAGGAGGAAGTTCCGACGGTTGCAGCAGCGGAGACGGACGCCGCTGTGCGCAACACGCAGCAGCCTGCGGTGCCTTCACAGCAGCAGCAGCAGCAATGCCAGCGTGCGGATATGAAGCACCACGCGGATGTGGCAGACGTGGGCTCAGAGGACGACGACGATGACGGGGGTGCGGCCCAGGGCGACAATGAGCAAGCGCTGTCTTTGGCAGCGTTGCACTCGCAGCCGCCAATAACGCGCCGCCATGCGCCCACTGCGATGCTCGAGGCAGATGAGGACGAGGATGATGATGACGGCACTGCCTACGACGGGGTCAAGACCCAGGTACTCTTCAAGCCAGTCAACCGCGCCGCTTACCGCGAGGTGGTGGCGTCGACGTGGAAGCCAGAGGGCCTGACGCGCCGCACCAACACCGCCGGCAGTGGCAGCCAGCAGAACCGGAATAGCAACAGCAGCAGCAGTGCGAGTGAGTACAAGGACAGCCCTCATCATCCAAACTCGTCTGACGACGATGAGGAGGCGATCGCGACGATGGCGACTCGCAACAAGACAGGCAGGGCGGCTGCTCGGACAGCGCCGTCTATGAAAGTGTTTCGCGTTCCCTCGTTCCCGTATGGCGGTGGTGTGACGGAGCAGCAGGCGCGGATCCTGCAGCGGCAGTTTGACGAGTGCATCCACAACGGCGAGCACCTCAGCTCCAACGCCGCCGGACCTGCCCTCATCACGAAGCGCGACTTTGACTCGGGCAACTACACCGAGGTCTCTGCAGCCACTGCGCAGATGGATACAACCTCCTTCCAGCCGACGTCTCCGTACGAGTTTGTCGTCGAGGTGGAGCGCGACGTCCGCTTCGACGCTGTCAAGGCCCGTGAAGAGCGTCGCCATCGCTTCCGGCAGCTCGTGCGCGAGAAGCGCGCGCCGGCCACGATGGGGACTTTCAACCTGCGCGTCATCATGGACCCGTTCAAGACAGGCTTTGAGGAGGAGAAGAACTTCCCAATCGTGCCTGGAACCGTTATTGCCGGCCGCTACGAGATCATTCAAATGCTGGGCAAGGCCACCTTCAGCCGTGCGGTGCGCTGCTACGACCTACAGGATCCAATCTACAACGAGGACGAGGAGAGCGACGAGGGCGAGTACGAAGACGACGTCGACGACGACGATGCGAACAGTGCCACTGCCTCGCCGGCAGATGGGACCGAGAACGTGGCTTGCATCGGCAAGGGAGGTGTGACTACTGCCTCTTGCAGGGGGTCAGACACCGCTACCACCGCCAGCGCTAGCAAGCAGCAAGTCAAGTCTGTCAACACAGCGACGAAGTCACGACTCAAGCCCAAGCGCAGGATTTTGGGGTATGGCCAAGTTTGCCTGAAGATCATCAACAACACAAAGGACTTTTTTGACCAATCGCTTGATGAAATACGGCTGTTGACGCTGCTGAACCGCCAGAAAGACCCTGATGATGCGCATATCGTGCGGCTCATCGACGCCTTCTACTACAAGGAGCATGTCATGCTCGTGACGGAACTGCTGCGCGACACCTTGTACGACTACGGCAAGTACAACCGGGAGGAGGAGAAAGAGTTCTACTTTACCCTTCCTCGCCTGCGCCGACTGACGCGGCAAATTGTCGAGGCGCTGACGTACGTGCACTCCCTCAACCTCATACATACCGATCTCAAGCCTGAGAACATCATGTTTGTCTCCTACAGCCGCTGCATCGTCAAGGTGATCGACTTTGGCAGCAGCTGCTTCCTCAGCGACCACCTCAGCTCCTACATCCAGAGCCGCAGCTACCGGGCTCCAGAGGTGGTGCTGGGCTGCGACTACGACGGCCGCATTGACGTATGGTCACTTGGTGCGATTTTGGTAGAGATGGTCACAGGCGACGTGCTTTTCACCTCGGACACCGTGCCAGAGATGCTGGCGCGCATCGTGTACGTTTGCGGCACGCCGTTCCCGCGGCGCATGCTATGGGAAGGCCGTCACACAAGCGACTACATCAACAAGTTCGGGTGTATCTATGAGTACGGCGGCGGTGCAGATGGGCAGCATGACCGCCCCGAGAAGGGCGACACCGACGACGGGGAGGAGCCGTACTGCCTTTACACGCCGGTCCCGACCATGGCGCCGCACACTTGCGCATCTTCGAGAAAGTCGCGGGCGGCAGCGGCGGTGCCACCACCACCACGGACGACGACGGCCCCATACAGCGTCTTGCGCGAGAAGCTGGCCGCTGCGAACATGGTGGATGAGGAGTTCATTGCGTTTGTGGAGGCGTGCTTGATGCTCGACCACAAGAAGCGGCCGACAAGCGCGGAGCTGCTGGAGCACCCCTTCATCAGGGATGTGGTGCTGTGAGTGAGGGAGGGGGCACCAGAAGAACGAGGGATGAGAAGGAGAGTGCTGAAGGTCTTAACTGTGCTATCTTTCCGCTTGCTGATTTCTGTTTTGCTTTCTATTTGTTCGTTGGCCCATGTAAGTCATGTGCTGATGCTTGCCTCTTTCTGTGGGGTTGTTTCCTCCACGCGTGGGGGTGCTGGTGCCCGTCTGTATCCCTGTACAGCCCATCCTTGAACTCCCCCGCCTCGGTATTCTCTGCACGCATGCGCATCACGGAGGACAAGTGAAGCGAAGGAGCGAGCATGAAGGCTCACGTGACCTTTTCGATTGTTTTGCTGTCTCAACGCTGCTTGTGGCCATGATGTGCTCGCCCTCGGCGTGCGTATGTTACGTTGCTGTCGATGCTTCTCGTTTCCCTTCCCTACGGTGTTGCGTGTGCGTTGTGGGCATCACCCTCCCCTTCCGCCACCTTCTCGACAACTCGGATTTTTTTTCTTCGCCTGGCTGTGGGTGGGAGGAGTGGAGGGAAAGAAGGAAGGGATGGCGGGCGGGCCATTTTCGATAGGGGAAAGGGTGGTCGACGCAGGCTGTGTTGCAACGAACAATACTCGGTTCACTATCGCCAACTGAACGGGGCCATGCCACCACCTCTTCCCACCCCACCCCCTCCTCCTCCTCCTCCTCCTCCTCTGTCTCTCGCTGCTCCGTGCGATGCCGCTCAGTTTTTTTTTCTCGTTGCTTTCTTGCTCTCTGGTTTGTGGCTCTTTTCCCTGTCCATTGGTGCGTGTGCTGCACCACCGTCTCCTCTGTCTCTTCCCTCCTCTGCCTCCTTGCGTTCTTCCCTCTCTATAGTTTCTTTGCGTTGCTTCCAAGTGGCAGCGGCGGCCATGGCGCTCGCCCTCCTTGTCCGTCTCCTCTTTCCTACACCCGACCTGACCCGCCGTCTCATAGCTTCCTCCTGCGCCTCTCTCCGTTTTGTTTTTTGTTTTGTCTCTCCGTTGGGCTGGCGAGGCGCAGAGATGTGACCAGGAGAGCACGCTGCCCCAGCGACATGTCTTTACGTGTACACCTCCGCCGTCTTCTCACACGTTGTTTTTTTTTTTTCTCCTCCTGTAGCTTCTGTTCTTTTTTTTCCTTTTCGCTTGTTTGCTTCGCATGGGAGCTGGTGCGCACATAACGGGTGTGTGCCCTGCGCGTGTGTGCGCGTATCTTCTGCCATTCGTCTGGCCTTCTCTAGCCTCCTCCTCGGTTTCTCTCCCCCACCCCCACGTCCCTACCCTTGGCTGTTGCTCGCGTTGTCCCTGTGTCGCGGTTCGCCTCATGCCGTTCTCTCCCCCATGCCAAGGCGGCAGAGTGTGCGCGTGTGTGCGTTTTGTTTCTTGGATTTGTGTGCGGAGATGTCTGCCGCTGTTGTTGTACAGGTCGCTGTGGATGATAGGGATGCATGCGTGATGGTCAGGGTCGGTCGAATGCTGCGTATGCGTGTGTTGAAGGCTACTCTTTTGGATAGCGAGGTTGCGTCGAGGGCATCCGGAGTGCCGTTGATTTTTTTCTTTTTTGCCTCTTATTCCTCCCACTCTCCCACTCTCACTCTGCGCCTGTGCACGGACGGGTGCGCGTTCCGATCTGTACGATTCTTTCTCAATAGAAGGTAAAGGATTGAGCAGCGACACATAAAGTAAGAGGATCATCAAGGAAGCTGTCCATTAGCGGCATGTGCGTGGCTGTTCATCGTACGAGGCGAGGTGCGGTACACGCGTCGTGGGTGAGCGTTGCCCGATGCGCTGCGTGCATATGTATGTGTGACGACTGGTCTGCATGTATGTCTCGCGAGTCGTCTACGTTGCTCGCCCCGTTTTTTTTTTCAGATACGACACACCTCTCTGGATGCGGAACGACGCCGTGTGCAGGCCCACACATGCCCCCAAAACGCAAGCATCAGAATGTTATCGTCAGTGCCTTTGGCCGCCTCTCATCTCGCACGCGTTCATGAGCTCTTTTACGTTGCTCGGTTGGGGCACTTCTCTTTCCGCACTACCCCCTCCATCTTCCATGCTCGTACCATCATTGGAGCAGCAGCACATGCAGGGCTCCAGGGCGAGGGGGCGATGCTACCATCAAAGCCTTTACAATCAACCCCCCCCCCCCCCAAAAAAAAAAAAACATATTTGTGAGCAGCGTGAAGGACTAGTTGCTTCCCCTCACCTCTCCCCGCGGCGACGCAGGTGGCTGATGGCCGCCTTTATAGCACCAGCACAGGCCCCATCCCAGGGGTGTGTGCACGCGACCCGCACCATGCAGCGCCGCGTGCGTGGGGAGTGGAGATGGGCAACGTTATCGCCCCATCTCCTCCCGCTGCTGCTGATGGTCGTCATGCTGTTTCTTTTTCCTCGTTCTGACGCTTCGAGCTTTTGTCTTCGTGGGAGGGACACTCATGGGCCGCGCCTTTCCTGTGATGCGCACCTGACGGTGAGCGCCGTGGCGCTGTTCTACTACGGCAGCAGCGAGATAAACAGGTGTGCTGTAAAATCGCGCGCCACCGCCGTCCCGGGCGTGCTTATGGTGCGCGCTGCTACGGCGGAGTCGTCCGCAGGTGGCAGCGAAGAGGAGGCGGGCGGCACCGACGCGTGGGGCACCATTGCTATGAAAAGAGCACTGAACTACGACTCAGGGTTGAAGCCATTCATGACACCGTGGCGCGAGGTGCGTCGCGCACTGCGCGATGCGGGTTGCTTTTCGACGCTTGCACTGCCGCGCCTGACGCTGCCAACGGACCGGGCGAGCCCTCGCGTCGGCGATGTTTCACCTGAGTCTTCCACAGCCCTTCCTCCGCTGTGCCGAAAGCCGCTCGTGCTGATGAGCGGCCGAGGGCGAGACTGCGCGAGTTGCTCCAGCTTTGCCTCTGACGTGCTGGAGCACTACCGAGCCGAGTGGGAGTACATACGCGCTCACGTGACCCTCGTCGACGCCGGAGACCCGATGACAGAAGAACTGGTGCGGAACCCGTACCCGCTGTGGTACGACCCGGCGGAGGCGGGGCCGTGGATGACGTTGACAAAGGTATCCGAGGTGCGGAGGGCTGAGGGTGACGTCGTCGCCGCTGCGTCCGGCGCGAGCAGCACCTCCGGGGCCCCCTCTCACGACGTAGCCCAGACGTTACAGCAGTCGGATGTCGAGGACTACACTCTCTTCAACATGGGCGTCCGCCGCAAGGCCGCTTTCCTCCTGCAGTCCCCAACGGTGCAGGCCACGCATCACTGGTCGCGCCTCGTAAAGCGCGCATTCGCTGGCCAGTCCGAGTACGTGCTGCGCATCGTCTTTGCCTACCCGCACAACGGCAGCGTCATGCGCGACATCGTGAACGAGGAGGTTACCGTCGGCGGAAGTCAAGCCGACTACCTGCACTTTTTCAATAAAGCGCAGCCGTTCTTCCACTGTGTAAAGAAGGCGGTGCGGGTAATGGATTGGCTGCAGCGATATGGCGACTACTGATGGCGCACCTGCCTGCGATGACCGTTGCGTGTATGTGTGTGGGAGCTCGGGTAGCAATATCAGCCGCCTTATACATCTCATCCTCATGGTTCTGACTTCTACACAACGCTCGGGCGCATGTTGCACTTGATACGCAGCTGCGTGTCCCTGGCGCAGGAAGTGCGTGGATATCTGTGACCAGGATGCCGTTCTGCTGCAGCATACTGCTGATGGGCGCTGGACTGTTTCCTCTTCTCCTCACGGCCCTCTCTTCGCGTGCTGCTGCTCGTGCTCTCTCTTTGTGTGTGTGTGTGTGTGTCACCTTCAGTGACGGCACGTTCCCCAAGAACGAAAAAAAGACGACAAGGGAGAGGCGACGCACTTTCCCGACAATCGATGCCCAAACGCCAACACCACGAGGGAGACGCGCCGACTGCTTGGCGCCACCGCTCTCCACTGCTGCCGGGGTGTAGGCGTAGGCGTCGATACGGGGCGGGGCAGGGCAGGAGAGAAAAAGAGGGGGAGGAGTAGTGGGCTGCACTTTCTCCTCATGTGATCTCCTATCATCACTTCTCGGGTTTTTTTGTGCGGTATGTACATGGCGACTGGTGTGCGTGCGCATGTGTGCTGCACGGCCAGCGCGAACCGCTATTCTGTCCCTACGCCGCCTGTGAACTCGTCCTGGCCAAGCCAGCATTCATCGCGTCCGATCGTGCCCTCTTCGCTTCACTCATACGCATTCTCTGCCTCTCCACCACATCCTCGTGCGCACTTAGGTGGCGTTGTTGAGCTTTCGCAGCGCAGGCGGGAAGAAAAATCAAAACAAAACCACACACATACACACACTGGACAGCAACTAGAAGGAGAAGCATGTCTGTCGAGTCTATCATGCGGGAGCTCGTGTCGAGCTACCTCTCCTACGCGGTGGTGGTGGGGTCGTCGATTTTAAAGGTGCCGCAGATTCTGAAGGTATGGCATAACCACAAAGCAGATGGCATTTCGCTACTCTCGCTCTTAATAGAGTTGCTCTCGTACATTATTTCGACCAGCTGGGGCGTCGTGCAGGGGCTTCCCTTTCGCGACTGCGGCGAGAACATTTTTATTACGCTGCAGCTTGTGGTGCTGCTGCTGCTCGTGGCAAAGTTGCAGAAGTCGAC
Source organism: Leishmania infantum JPCM5 (assembly GCF_000002875.2). Lineage (NCBI taxonomy): Eukaryota > Euglenozoa > Kinetoplastea > Trypanosomatida > Trypanosomatidae > Leishmania > Leishmania infantum. The sequence continues at coordinate 467,896 of NC_009398.2, forward strand.
GCGTAGGGCGAGCCTCGCGCTGGCGACCGAGTTGTTGGCGCTGTGCGCGTTTGCTAGCGGGCAGGTGCCGCGTACCATCCACGAGTATGTGCTAAGCGGACAAGTTTTTTTCAACATGTTCAGCCGCGTGCCGCAGATCTACGCGAACTACCGAACCCGGTGCCGTGGCCAGCTGTCTTTTCTCACCTTCTTCCTAGCTTTCGGCGGCGGCGTTGCGCGCGTCCTGACGACGTCTCTGAACGTATCGTGGGACAAGGGCAAGGCGGTGCTGCTGGTTCAGTTCGGTGTCGCCGCCACGCTCAACGCCGTCATCCTGGCCCAAATACTTTACTACGGCATCGCAGACCGGAGGTTCAAACGGGCGAAGTGGAGTCACGCGAAGGCGAAGTCGCTGAAGAGCCAGTAAGGAAGCAGGCGCGGACGTTTCTCTCTCAACGTGCCGCTGCTCTGGCCTATCCCTCCTTTAACCACACCTTGTGTGGCACCTCCATCCCCCCCCCCCCCAACACGGATACACACAGTTCCCTGCTTCTCATACCTGTCTCTTCCTCCCACTTTCACCGCCACCCTGCTGCTGCGACGGTTGCAGTTGCATGTGCAAGAGACTGTTAGACGGGCGCAGCCCACTCTTTTGGTCGCGTTCTTTTGTAATCTTGCCGTCTTCGCGCGATGCACCCCGCAAATACGTGCGCCTGCCATCCAAAGTGGTGACCAAACAGAGGGAAACTAGAGCTCCAGCTCCTTTTCTTGCTCCACGTTTACACTCCCTCCCTTCTGCCTCCTTCGGTGCCCTTCTACCGAGTCTCTCCGCTCCTCTCCGCCTCTCCGTCTCTCTCGCACTGCTGCCGTATAGCTCCTTGCCGTTGACTACTTCGTGCAGTGACTTGAGCCACTCCCTCCCCACATCCCGCTCCTCTTATTTTGCTCGTACACCTTGTCGGGGTCACTGCCATCTCCGCGTCTCACCGCGCACCTGCTCTTCGCCATGTCATGACGGACAAGGTACGCATCGGCTTAGCGGTACACATATATACGCAAACATAGAAGTGTCGCCGACCACAGCCGGCACAACAGGAGTTTGAAAGAGGAGGGGTGGGGGAGGGGATGAAGCCGTAGGGCAGACACACACACAAGCCTCCGCCACCTCCTCTCCCGTCGTTCTCTCTCTGGGTGTGTGAACTGAGATGGTTCAGTCCCGTTTTTTTTTTTCTGGGCGGTGGAGGCGGTGTGGGGCGGGGCGGGAAAGGGAGGCTTGCAGCCTTTGCATTCCGTAGCGGATGTGTGTCGAATGCGCTCTGGGCAACCCTCTTCCTCTTTTTCACCGCTCCCCCTCCCCTACCCACCTCCCTCTTTGGTGGCTTCCCTTAGGGTGGTAGGTGCTCTACATGTACATGCGTACGCGTATTATGTCTCTGTCTGTCCTCGTTCTCTCTCTCTCTCGCTGTCTCTGCGCATCGTTGTCGTCGCTCCGTGCTCGCTCCTCTGCTCTTCTGCCGCAGAATAGAGGCACATTGTCCTACAGTGGAGCCGTGCCTTGGGGCATTGAACGCTGACGACGAGCTCTCTCGCTCGCGATCTCGCCCTCTTTCCTGCGTATCTTCTCTTCTGCTCCCCAAGCCGGCAGGCGGGTGTGCAGCTGTCTCGGCGGGGGGTTCCTTCTATTTTTTTTTTGTGTATTTCTTTTCTTCTCGTGCACCTTTGAGGGATCTCCCGCTGCGACGAGGTCGAGGTCGAGGACGGGTGGAGGGAGGGAGGGAGGGGGCAGGGCGCGATCGCGTCGTCGCTTCCTTCTCCAGCCCGAACGCGACCTTTGCTCTGCTTGCCAGTGTTTCTTCTCGTTTCCATTTTTCTTCGAGAACGGGCCCCCGTGACCTCATGGACCCCCTTCTCTACTGCCATTGTCACTCTCCGTGCCTTCCGAGTACGTCCCGCTCATCCGGACCCCCTCTCCCCTTCACGCCACCACCCGGTAAGACCAGGAGGCTGGAGGGGCGAGTGGCTCCGCACTTTTTGTGCGTACACGGGCGGCAGGCATATATGTGTGACGATATTCTTGTATGAATGCTGTGCACCATGCCTCCCGATATGGCCTCGGTGTGCGAGCGGCGCGATGATGTGCACACGCACGCCCCCCCCCCCCCACACACACACGGCAGAAGTCGGATCGAAAGAATCGAATATGCCGTCTCTCTCAACGGCCTCGGTGTAACTCCTGTCCGATTTCTTCTCTCCCTTCTCCCTCGTATCGCTTCCCTTTCCCTCGCTCGCGCTGACGAAGGAGCAGAGGCGCTCACACACAGGGAAAGCATCACCTCCTATCCCCAAATCTCTCCCACTCCGCTTTCATGCAAGCAAACACACGCGCCAACGTCTCTGCGAGATTTCTGCGACGTGGATGGTATCGCGATGGAAGTGCGTTGACTTATTTGGCCTATCCTCCCTCACCGCGGCGGCGGTGAGGCGACAGCGGCAGCGTTCCGTTCCGGCCCCGCCGCCCTTCGGCTTCCAAGCCTTCAGCGCCAGTAACGCGTCCATCCTCGGAAGAGACACCGATGAGCAAGCTGACTCTGGCCAATGTAATCACACCGCAGCAGATGCGGCAGTCACGGATGCGGCCTCGTTCAGAGATGCCTGGGCAGCGCGATGCAGTCGCATTGACATGACTTTAGGATCGGTGCCGTCTTCAGCTGCGCGCGTACCGCCAGCGGCAGCCGCTGCGACCACAACTACCCCGCGTCTTCCTATCGCGCTTGCTTTGCGGCTCCCTGTTGCTGCGGCACAGCGCCCTTGACTGCTTCTACTAACTTGCCGAGGCTGAACGTCGCCGCCGTGCTGCCTCCTCCGCATCACACGACACGCACCGCCCGCAAACAGATGACCACATTATGCCGCTGGAGGTCATCATTGCCGTCTACGGGATGCTCCTACGGCAGCAGGCGCCTCACACGACAACCGACAATGCCGAGTACGGAGATTTCAGCTCGCGGAGTGCAGCTTAGGCAACTGCGATGTGGTCAACATCGAGCGACGCATCGCCTGCGTCTGGCAGCTCAGTCTCCCCGCTTGGGTTCATCGCTTATGCGTTTCAGCAGCACTCGCCACTCAATCCTATCGCAGTAGTCCTCGGCGCTGACAAGGGTCGCGGTGCCGGTAACGCGCGTGAGCAGTAGCACAGCCACGGCGACCACGAGGACGCGTACGGCGGTATGTCACCGCTGTCCTTGCTAACTCTTTCCACCGTTCTTCATCTCGGGCTCCTAGAAGAGTTGCAGATTGCTGCTGCACCGCCATTATCATCAAGCGCTGCAGTCGCTCCTGCAGCAGGCACCGCTCCGGCGACGGCGTCGCCGTCACTGACTCGACAGCGGTGGGCGGCGGCCCAGACAATCCATCATATGCAGTGCTATGGGTATGCCCCGGATTACTTCCGTGCCCTGGCAGCGATTCCAGCAGCAGCGACGTCGGCACCGGGAGAGTAGCATGGGAAGAGTTCTGGCCGAGCTTCCGATGCGCTGGGGCTGGTCCAGCGTGCTGCGCACGCGATGCCGCACTTCAAACGTCTGTTTTGTGCGCTGGAGGGTGCGTGGGCGATGCACCACGAGCGGCATTGCGGCGTGGCGGGTGAGCAGTAGCCAGTGCCTTTCAATGGAAGGCAGCGGCACACGACCACCGCTCTTGGAGGCTACAAGCAGACAAGAGCTGTGAACTCTGTTGCTGATGAGGCGTTGACGTCGATGTTGCACGCCCTCGCCGCCACCCCTACGCGGGAAAGGTTGAGATCCGCGGCGGCGGCCAGTGACGCGGTACACGCTGTGAGCCACTCAATGACCACGAGGCAACTGCTCGACGTGATTCGCGACCTTGTCGTCTTCGCCTGGCCCGCAATAGAGGTGCGGCGGCGCCAGGCAGAAGCGCCGCGCATGGTGCTGCGGGAAGCAGCCCGGAAAGCAAGGCATATTTGGCGGGCTCGGGGCTCCGTCGACAACTGGCATCTGATGCTGCAGTGGTCGACGAGGAGCAGGACGCGCTTCTCCGACTTGTGCGCACCGCCACGCGCTTCTCCACATTCAATGACCTTTGTGCGCGGATTGAGCAGCTTTTAACCCATGATGGCCAACTGGCCTTCTCTGAGGTGGCCGATCCGCCATCGCGGTCGTCCGTCCTGTCACCGCAGCAAGAAAAAGCGTTGCCGTGTCTGCTGACGCGGGACGTGCGTCGAGTGCCGCCGTGGACAACTACGTGCGCCATACTCAGCGACACGTGGTCTAAGCTGCTGTGCGTGAGCGCCGCTGCAAACGTCGCAAGGACAGAGGTGCGATGTCGACGGGACGACGGCGTGGCATCCATGCGAGAGCTGCTTGATGCCTTCTTTACTTCTCCGCACGCACCCACAGCGGCGCTGCCTTGGCAGGTGACAAGTGAGGCAGTATGCCGGCCAACAACCTATGATGGATCATTTTGGTACCGTGTGATTGTGAGCACCGACACCGCGGACGCCGAGGTGGCGCACTGGAGGCACATAATGTTCGGCGGCGATGCATACGCGTCCTCTACAGGGCTTCCGCCGGGCCAGCGCACAACAGTCATGGTAACGCGTCATGATGCACTTACCAGGGCCGCGCTGCCCGTCGTGCACCGCTGGCTGCAACCGGCAGAGGCCCTTGGCGTGGCGCTGCAGTGCCTCGCTCGCAGTCACGCACGGTGCGCCGAGCAGTGGACCGCCGTTCTTGAGCGCCAGCCGACCGACGGTAAGGGCAGCAGTGCTACTGCAGATCACTGCTGCCAAAACGATGGCAGCGCAGAGACGGCGATCACTCCAGATTCTCTTCCTTGTTTGCGGTCACTGATAGCATCAGCGTGCCCTGCGACCGCGGCAGCACCGGCTGAGGGAGCTGTCGACGCGGTGCCTGCGGCGGTGGTGCAACTAATGGTAGACCAGCATCGCGCCTACGGCGCGCTCCTCTCTACTCCGGAGCAACTGGAATGGATCGATGTGACCTTGCGGTGCACGCAATGTGGGTCGGAGCGGCAGCGGGTCATCAAGGCTGCCTTTATGACCCGCTGGCATTGTGGCCCATATACGCTAACTGTACACGAAGGCGCCTCTGGTGGCAGTGGTGGTGGCAGCGACGACGAGCAAGCAGTGACTGTTTGTTCTGCAATGAATCATCTCATCGCGTCGGCTGAGGCCTACGTGACGGCGATTGTTCACCGCTGGGTATTGCAAGAGGCAGAGGTGCTCGAGGAGTCGGCAGCAGCAACGTTGTTCAACCACGGGGACGACTTAACGCGGCGCGCAGCTCTCCTCGGAGATGTTGGCCGGCTGCTGGCGGGCGTGAGTCGCGCCTTTAATAGTGTACCTGGCGGCCTGCCAGCAGTGGAGGCGCTGTTCGCCACGGCTCGCGCTGCTGTGACGTCAGCGGGGCTGCGCCTCGAGCGCGGCGCCCAGCTTTCGAGTACTTCGTCGCTGTTCAGCGTCGCCGCTACAGCTGCTGCGCTGACGTCTGCCGGGATGCCAGCCCCGCGCGACGACTCTGTCGCTGGAGTTGCAGCACTCTCTTGCTCTGCTTTACTACCTGAGCTCCAGTCTTGCATGGATGTCGAGCGTCGTCTTACGCGGCTGCACGGCTGGCTGGGGCTGCTTTGCACATGCCCCACAGAACTCGTAGCAGACGAGCAGTTTGTGGTCGCGTGGCTGTATGTGTTGATGCGGCGTGCGGAGGAGATGCACGGATACGCGCGAGAAGGATCGGCTCAGCTCAGCTAGGCACGGCGGCAGGCTGGGGAAACAACACACCACGCGGACAGTGCGATTGTCTCTTGTCGTGTTGGAGCGGCCTCTGACGGCGGCGACGACAATGGGTGGGGGTGCCAGTGGCCGCTGGAGACCGAAGAGGCTGCTGCGCGTCGTGTCGCGCAGTCCCTCAGCAGCCAGCCGTGGCCTGTGCTGCCTGCATCGTCGCGGCTGCCGCCCATGCTGCTGAACTGATTGCTTGCACGGGGTGGCGCGCGAACCTGGAGCGACGCCGTACGCACGCTGCAAGCGTCGACAGACGCTGATGGCGGGCTTAAGGCAGAACACGCTGGACGGCGCTTCTCGCTGCTCCTGCTACCGCTCGATCGCGTCGTGTCGGTGGAGCACGCTGTGCGGGTGCTGCACACGCTGCAGGCGGCGGAGGAGCGATGCGCCGCTTCCGCTACTCCTGCGGTAGCAGCATCCATGCAGCGGACACCGCCACCTTAGACACCTCTACAGAAGTGCTCCAGCCGCCGCTCGATTACAACTGCATCAGCGGTGATTCAACTTGTAGCTGAGGTAGAGTCTCTGCCGGCCATGACAGAGCATGGAAATGGGCAGCTGCTGTACACCATCGTACTTGCGGACGTGTACGGCCAGATCGAGCGCGTCTTACTCCGCGAGTGGTGTGGCTGCGCGCTAGCGGCGGTGCTGCTCTTCCTCTCACAACAGCCACAGTACACGT
>NC_009398.2:479377-486877 GCF_000002875.2 Leishmania infantum JPCM5
CGCGGAGCTGGCGAGTCAGCTGGAGGCCACTGCTGCTGCGAAGATGTCGGCGGAGCAGGACCGCGAGAACACGAGGGCCGCGTTGGAGCAGCAGCTTCGTGACTCCGAGGAGCGCGCCGCGGAGCTGGCGAGCCAGCTGGAGGCCACTGCTGCTGCGAAGTCGTCGGCGGAGCAGGACCGCGAGAACACGAGGGCCGCGTTGGAGCAGCAGCTTCGTGACTCCGAGGAGCGCGCTGCGGAGCTGGCGAGCCAGCTGGAGTCCACTACTGCTGCGAAGATGTCAGCGGAGCAGGACCGCGAGAACACGAGGGCCACGCTAGAGCAGCAGCTTCGTGACTCCGAGGAGCGCGCCGCGGAGCTGGCGAGTCAGCTGGAGGCCACTGCTGCTGCGAAGATGTCAGCGGAGCAGGACCGCGAGAACACGAGGGCCGCGTTGGAGCAGCAGCTTCGTGACTCCGAGGAGCGCGCCGCGGAGCTGGCGAGCCAGCTGGAGTCCACTACTGCTGCGAAGATGTCAGCGGAGCAGGACCGCGAGAGCACGAGGGCCACGCTAGAGCAGCAGCTTCGTGACTCCGAGGAGCGCGCTGCGGAGCTGGCGAGCCAGCTGGAGTCCACTACTGCTGCGAAGATGTCAGCGGAGCAGGACCGCGAGAACACGAGGGCCACGCTAGAGCAGCAGCTTCGTGACTCCGAGGAGCGCGCCGCGGAGCTGGCGAGCCAGCTGGAGGCCACTGCTGCTGCGAAGATGTCAGCGGAGCAGGACCGCGAGAACACGAGGGCCGCGTTGGAGCAGCAGCTTCGTGACTCCGAGGAGCGCGCCGCGGAGCTGGCGAGCCAGCTGGAGGCCACTGCTGCTGCGAAGTCGTCGGCGGAGCAGGACCGCGAGAACACGAGGGCCGCGTTGGAGCAGCAGCTTCGTGACTCCGAGGAGCGCGCTGCGGAGCTGGCGAGCCAGCTGGAGTCCACTACTGCTGCGAAGATGTCAGTGGAGCAGGACCGCGAGAACACGAGGGCCACGCTAGAGCAGCAGCTTCGTGACTCCGAGGAGCGCGCTGCGGAGCTGGCGAGCCAGCTGGAGTCCACTGCTGCTGCGAAGTCGTCGGCGGAGCAGGACCGCGAGAACACGAGGGCCGCGTTGGAGCAGCAGCTTCGTGACTCCGAGGAGCGCGCTGCGGAGCTGGCGAGCCAGCTGGAGGCCACTGCTGCTGCGAAGTCGTCGGCGGAGCAGGACCGCGAGAACACGAGGGCCGCGTTGGAGCAGCAGCTTCGTGACTCCGAGGAGCGCGCCGCGGAGCTGGCGAGCCAGCTGGAGGCCACTGCTGCTGCGAAGATGTCAGCGGAGCAGGACCGCGAGAACACGAGGGCCGCGTTGGAGCAGCAGCTTCGCGAATCCGAGGAGCGCGCCGCGGAGCTGGCGAGTCAGCTGGAGGCCACTGCTGCTGCGAAGATGTCAGCGGAGCAGGACCGCGAGAACACGAGGGCCACGCTAGAGCAGCGGCTTCGTGACTCCGAGGAGCGCGCCGCGGAGATGGCGAGCCAGCTGGAGGCCACTGCTGCTGCGAAGATGTCAGCGGAGAAGGACCGCGAGAACACGAGGGCCGCGCTAGAGCAGCAGCTTCGTGACTCCGAGGAGCGCGCCGCGGAGCTGGCGAGTCAGCTGGAGGCCACTGCTGCTGCGAAGTCGTCGGCGGAGCAGGACCGCGAGAACACGAGGGCCGCGTTGGAGCAGCAGCTTCGTGACTTCGAGGAGCGCGCCGCGGAGCTGGCGAGCCAGCTGGAGGCCACTGCTGCTGCGAAGATGTCAGCGGAGCAGGACCGCGAGAACACGAGGGCCGCGTTGGAGCAGCGGCTTCGTGACTCCGAGGAGCGCGCCGCGGAGCTGGCGAGCCAGCTGGAGGCCACTGCTGCTGCGAAGATGTCAGCGGAGCAGGACCGCGAGAACACGAGGGCCGCGTTGGAGCAGCAGCTTCGTGACTCCGAGGAGCGCGCCGCGGAGCTGGCGAGCCAGCTGGAGGCCACTGCTGCTGCGAAGTCGTCGGCGGAGCAGGACCGCGAGAACACGAGGGCCGCGTTGGAGCAGCGGCTTCGCGAATCCGAGGAGCGCGCTGCGGAGCTGGCGAGCCAGCTGGAGGCCGCTGCTGCTGCGAAGTCGTCGGCGGAGCAGGACCGCGAGAACACGAGGGCCACGCTAGAGCAGCAGCTTCGCGAATCCGAGGCGCGCGCTTCGGAGCTGATGCGGAAGTTAGAGGCGACTGCTGCTGCGAAGTCGTCGGTGGAGCAGGACCGTGAGAGCATGAAGGTAGCGCTTGAGGCGCGCACCGCGGAGCTGGCTTCTCGACTGAAGGCGACGGCTGCTGCGAAGACGTCGGCCGAGCAGGAGCGAGATAGGACAAGGGCTACCTTTGAGGAGAGGCTAAGAGTTGCTGAGGTGCGCGCTGCGGAGCTGGCAGCGCAGCTGGAGGCCACTGCTGCTGCGAAGTCGTCGGTGGAGCAGGACCGCGAAAAGACGAGGACGGCTCTGGAAGCGCGCGTTGCGGAGCTGGCGAGCAAGCTGGAGGCGACTGCTGCTGCGAAGGCTTTGGTAGAGCAGGACCGCGAGAACACGAGGGCCACTTTAGAGGAGCGACTCCGGGTTGCTGAGGTGCGCGCTGCGGAGCTGGCAGCGCAGCTGGAGGCCACTGCTGCTGCGAAGTCGTCGGTGGAGCAGGACCGCGAAAAGACGAGGACGGCTCTGGAAGCGCGCGTTGCGGAGCTGGCGAGCAAGCTGGAGGCCACTGCTGCGGCGAAGACTTCGGCGGAGCAGGACCGCGAGAGCACGAGGGCCACCTTGAAGGAGCGGCTTCGGATTGCGGAGGTGCGCGCTGCGGAGCTGGCAGCCCAGTTGGAGGCGACTTCGGCTGCGAAGACGTCGGTGGAGCAGGACCGCGAGAGAACGAGGGCGGCTCTGGAGGCGCGCGTTGCGGAGCTGGCGAGCAAGCTGGAGTCGACTGCGGCTGCGAAGGCCTTGGTTGAGCAGGACCGCGAGAGCACGAGGGCCACCTTGGAGGAGCGGCTTCGGATTGCGGAGGCGCGAGCTGCGGAACTTGCCATTGAGTTGGATGCCACTGCTGCTGCGAAGGCTTCGATGGAACATGACCGCGAGAGCACGAGGGCCACTTTAGAGGAGCGGCTTCGGATTGCGGAGGTGCGCGGAGCGGAACTGGCAAGTCAGCTAGAGGCCACTGCTGCTGCAAAAGCGTTGTTGGAGCAGGACCGCGAGAGAACGAGGGCGGCTCTGGAGGCTCGAGCTGCGGAGCTGGCGAGCAAACTGGAGGCCACTGCTGCTGCGAAGACGTCGGCGGAGCAGGACCGCGAGAGAACCAGGGCGGCCATAGAGGAGCAGCTTAGGCTCGCTGAGGTGCGCGCTGCGGAGCTGGCGAGTCAGCTGGAGGCCACTGCTGCTGCAAAAGCGTTGTTGGAGCAGGACCGCGAGAGAACGAGGGCGGCTCTGGAAGGCCGCGCTGCGGAGCTGGCGCGAAAGCTGGAGGCCACTGCTATTGCCAAGACGGCGGTGGAACAGGACCGGGAAAGCACGAGGGCCACCTTGGAGGAGCGCTTGCGCGGTGCTGAGGTGCGCGTTGCGGAGCTGGCGAGTCAGCTAGAGGCCACTGCTGCTGCGAAGACGTCGGCGGAGCAGGAGCGTGCGAACACTAGGGCGGCGTTGGAGGCCCGCGCTGCGGAGCTGGCGAGCAAGCTGGAGGCGACTGCTGCTGCGAAGTTCGCGGTGGAGCAGGACCGTGAGAGGACGAGGGCCACCTTGGAGGAGCGCTTGCGCGGTGCTGAGGTGCGCGCTGCGGAGCTGGCGCGCAAGCTGGAGGCTACTGCTGCTGCGAAGGCTTCGATGGAACATGACCGCGAGAGCACGAGGGCGGCTTTGGAAGAGCGGTTGCGGGGGGCGGAGGTTCGTGCTGCGGAGCTGGCGAGCAAGCTTGAGGCAACTGCGGCTGCGAAGGCCGCAGTGGAGCAGGACCGCGAGAGGACTCGGGCGACCTTTGAAAAGCAGCTTCGTGACTCCGAGGCGCGGGTTGCGGAGCTTTCAGGGCAGCTAGAGGCCACTGCTGCTGCGAAGACGTCGGCGGAGCAGGACCGCGAGAACACGAAGGCTGCGTTGGAGCAGCGGCTTCGCGAATCCGAGGAGCACGCTGCGGAGCTGAAGGCCCAGCTGGAGTCCACTGCTGCTGCGAAGACGTCGGCGGACCAGGACAGCGAGAGGATGAGGGTCGCGCTGCAGGAGCGGCTGCGCGTCGCTGAGTTGCGCGCTGCGGAGCTGGCGAGTCAGCTGGAGGCCACTGCTGCTGCGAAGACGTCGGCGGAGCAGGACCGCGAGAACACGAAGGCTGCGTTGGAGCAGCGGCTTCGCGAATGCGAGGAGCGCGCCGCGGAGCTGGCGAGTCAGCTGGAGGCCACTGCTGCTGCGAAGTCGTCGGCGGAGCAGGACCGCGAGAGAACGAGGGCGGCTCTTGAAGGCCGCGCTGCGGAGCTGGCGCGAAAGCTGGAGGCCACTGCTGCTGCGAAGACGTCGGCGGAGCAGGACCGCGAGAACACGAGGGCCGCGTTGGAGCAGCGGCTTCGCGAATCCGAGGAGCGCGCTGCGGAGCTGAAGGCCGAGCTGGAGGCCACTACTGCTGCGAAGATGTCGGCGGAGCAGGACCGCGAGAACACGAGGGCCACGCTAGAGCAGCAGCTTCGCGAATCCGAGGAGCGCGCTGCGGAGCTGAATGCTGAGCTGGAGGCCGCTGCTGCTGCGAAGTCGTCGGCGGAGCAGGACCGCGAGAACACGAGGGCCGCGTTGGAGCAGCGGCTTCGCGAATGCGAGGCGCGCGCTGCGGAGCTGAAGGCCGAGCTGGAGTCCACTGCTGCTGCGAAGACGTCGGCGGAGCAGGACCGCGAGAGGATGAGGGTCACGTTGGAGGAGCGGCTGCGCGTCGCTGAGTTGCGCGCTGCGGAGCTGGCGGGAGTGCTGGAGGCCACTGCTGCTGCGAAGACGTCGGCGGAGCAGGATCGTGAGAGGACGAGGACCACGTTGCAGGAGCAGCTTCGCGAATCCGAGGCGCGCGCTGCGGAGCTGAAGGCCGAGCTGGAGGCCACTGCTGCTGCGAAGTCGTCGGCGGAGAAGGACCGCGAGAACACGAGGGCTGCTCTGGAGGAGAAGCTAAGGGGCACCGAGGCGCGCGCTGCGGAGCTGGAAGCCCGCCTAAAGGCTATCGCTGCGACAAAGGCGTCGATCGAGCAGGAGAGGGAGAGCTCGATGGCTTCTCTGGAGGAAAGGCTAAGGGGCTCTGAGGCGCGCGCTGCGGAGCTGGCAGCTCGGCTAAAGGCTGCTGTTGCTGCGAAGTCGTCGGCGGAGCAGGAACGTGAGAACACGAGGGTGACGTTGGAGCAGCAGCTTCGCGAATCCGAGAAGCGCGCTGCGGAGCTGGCGAGTCAGCTGGAGTCCACTGCTGCTGCGAGGACGTCGGCGGAGCAGGACCGCGAGAACACGAGGGCCACGCTAGAGCAGCAGCTTCGCGAATCCGAGGAGCGCGCTGCGGAGCTGAAGGCCGAGCTGGAGGCCGCTGCTGCTGCGAAGTCGTCGGCGGAGCAGGACCGCGAGAACACGAGGGCCGCGTTGGAGCAGCGGCTTCGCGAATGCGAGGCGCGCGCTGCGGAGCTGAAGGCCGAGCTGGAGTCCACTGCTGCTGCGAAGACGTCGGCGGAGCAGGACCGCGAGAGGATGAGGGTCACGTTGGAGGAGCGGCTGCGCGTCGCTGAGTTGCGCGCTGCGGAGCTGGCGGGAGTGCTGGAGGCCACTGCTGCTGCGAAGACGTCGGCGGAGCAGGACCGCGAGAACACGAGGGCCGCGTTGGAGCAGCGGCTTCGCGAATCCGAGGAGCGCGCTGCGGAGCTGAAGGCCGAGCTGGAGGCCACTACTGCTGCGAAGATGTCGGCGGAGCAGGACCGCGAGAACACGAGGGCCACGCTAGAGCAGCAGCTTCGCGAATCCGAGGAGCGCGCTGCGGAGCTGAATGCTGAGCTGGAGGCCGCTGCTGCTGCGAAGTCGTCGGCGGAGCAGGACCGCGAGAACACGAGGGCCGCGTTGGAGCAGCGGCTTCGCGAATGCGAGGCGCGCGCTGCGGAGCTGAAGGCCGAGCTGGAGTCCACTGCTGCTGCGAAGACGTCGGCGGAGCAGGACCGCGAGAGGATGAGGGTCACGTTGGAGGAGCGGCTGCGCGTCTCTGAGTTGCGCGCTGCGGAGCTGGCGGGAGTGCTGGAGGCCACTGCTGCTGCGAAGACGTCGGCGGAGCAGGATCGTGAGAGGACGAGGACCACGTTGCAGGAGCAGCTTCGCGAATCCGAGGCGCGCGCTGCGGAGCTGAAGGCCGAGCTGGAGGCCACTGCTGCTGCGAAGTCGTCGGCGGAGAAGGACCGCGAGAACACGAGGGCTGCTCTGGAGGAGAAGCTAAGGGGCACCGAGGCGCGCGCTGCGGAGCTGGAAGCCCGCCTAAAGGCTATCGCTGCGACAAAGGCGTCGATCGAGCAGGAGAGGGAGAGCTCGATGGCTTCTCTGGAGGAAAGGCTAAGGGGCTCTGAGGCGCGCGCTGCGGAGCTGGCAGCTCGGCTAAAGGCTGCTGTTGCTGCGAAGTCGTCGGCGGAGCAGGAACGTGAGAACACGAGGGTGACGTTGGAGCAGCAGCTTCGCGAATCCGAGAAGCGCGCTGCGGAGCTGGCGAGTCAGCTGGAGTCCACTGCTGCTGCGAAGACGTCGGCGGAGCAGGACCGCGAGAACACGAGGGCCACGCTAGAGCAGCAGCTTCGCGAATCCGAGGAGCGCGCTGCGGAGCTGAAGGCCGAGCTGGAGGCCGCTGCTGCTGCGAAGACGTCGGCGGAGAAGGACCGCGAGAACACGAGGGCTGCTCTGGAGGAGAAGCTAAGGGGCACCGAGGCGCGCGCTGCGGAGCTGGCGGCCCGCCTAAAGGCTATTGCTGCGATGAAGGCGTCGATGGTGCAGGAGCGGGAAAGCGCGAGGGATGCTCTGGAGGAAAAGCTAAGGGGCTCTGAGGTGCGCGCTGCGGAGCTGGCTGCTCGGCTAAAGGCTGCTGTTGCTGCGAAGTCGTCGGCGGAGCAGGACCGCGAGAACACGAGGGCCACGCTAGAGCAGCGGCTTCGCGAATCCGAGGAGCGCGCTGCGGAGCTGGCGAGTCAGCTGGAGGCCGCTGCTGCTGCGAAGTCGTCGGCGGAGCAGGACCGCGAGAACACGAGGGCTGCTCTGGAGGAGAAGCTAAGAGGCTCCGAGGAGCGCGCTGCGGAGCTGGGAACCCGTGTAAAGGCTAGTTCTGCGGCGAAGGCTTTGGCGGAGCAGGAGCGGGACAGGATAAGGGCTGCCCTGGAGGAGAAGTTGCGTGATTCGGAGGCGCGCGCTGCGGAGCTGACGACCAAGCTGGAGGCCACTGTTGCTGCGAAGTCGTCGGCGGAGCAGGAGCG
>NC_009398.2:491877-631877 GCF_000002875.2 Leishmania infantum JPCM5
TGGAGGAGGCAAACGCGGAGAGGGAGCGTCTGCAGAGCGAGCTGGAGGAGAAGGGCTCGGAGGCGGAGGCCGCCAAGGAGGACAGCGAGGCGCTGCGCGGCCAGCTGGAGGAGACGACCCAGCAGCTGGAGGAGGCGAACGCGGAGAGGGAGCGTCTGCAGAGCGAGCTGGAGGAGAAGGGCTCGGAGGCGGAGGCCGCCAAGGAGGACAACGAGACCCTGCGCGGCCAGCTGGAGGAGACGACCCAGCAGCTGGAGGAGGCAAACGCGGAGAAGGAGCGCCTGCAGAGCGAGCTGGAGGAGAAGGGCTCGGAGGCCGAGGCCGCCAAGGAGGACAACGAGGCGCTGCGCGGCCAGCTGGAGGAGGCGAACGCGGAGAAGGAGCGTCTACAGAGCGAGCTGGAGGAGAAGGGCTCGGAGGCCGAGGCCGCCAAGGAGGACAGCGAGGCGCTGCGCGGCCAGCTGGAGGAGACGACCCAGCAGCTGGAGGAGGCGAACGCGGAGAAGGAGCGCCTACAGAGCGAGCTGGAGGAGAAGGGCTCGGAGGCGGAGGCCGCCAAGGAGGACAGCGAGGCGCTGCGCGGCCAGCTGGAGGAGACGACCCAGCAGCTGGAGGAGGCGAACGCGGAGAAGGAGCGCCTGCAGAGCGAGCTGGAGGAGAAGGGCTCGGAGGCCGAGGCCGCCAAGGAGGACAACGAGGCGCTGCGCGGCCAGCTGGAGGAGACGACCCAGCAGCTGGAGGAGGCGAACGCGGAGAGGGAGCGTCTGCAGAGCGAGCTGGAGGAGAAGGGCTCGGAGGCCGAGGCCGCCAAGGAGGACAACGAGGCGCTGCGCGGCCAGCTGGAGGAGGCGAACGCGGAGAAGGAGCGCCTGCAGAGCGAGCTGGAGGAGAAGGGCTCGGAGGCCGAGGCCGCCAAGGAGGACAACGAGGCGCTGCGCGGCCAGCTGGAGGAGACGACCCAGCAGCTGGAGGAGGCGAACGCGGAGAACGAGCGCCTGCAGAGCGAGCTGGAGGAGAAGGGCTCGGAGGCCGCGGCCGCCAAGGAGGACAGCGAGGCGCTGCGCGGCCAGCTGGAGGAGGCGACCCAGCAGCTGGAGGAGGCGAACGCGGAGAGGGAGCGTCTGCAGAGCGAGCTGGAGGAGAAGGGCTCGGAAGCCGAGGCCGCCAAGGAGGACAACGAGGCGCTGCGCGGCCAGCTGGAGGAGGCGACCCAGCAGCTGGAGGAGGCGAACGCGGAGAGGGAGCGTCTGCAGAGCGAGCTGGAGGAGAAGGGCTCGGAGGCCGAGGCCGCCAAGGAGGACAACGAGACGCTGCGCGGCCAGCTGGAGGAGACGACCCAGCAGCTGGAGGAGGCGAACGCGGAGAAGGAGCGCCTGCAGAGCGAGCTGGAGGAGAAGGGCTCGGAGGCCGAGGCCGCCAAGGAGGACAACGAGGCGCTGCGCGGCCAGCTGGAGGAGGCGAACGCGGAGAAGGAGCGCCTGCAGAGCGAGCTGGAGGAGAAGGGCTCGGAGGCCGAGGCCGCCAAGGAGGACAACGAGACGCTGCGCGGCCAGCTGGAGGAGGCGAACGCGGAGAAGGAGCGTCTGCACAGCGAGCTGGAGGAGAAGGGCTCGGAGGCCGAGGCCGCCAAGGAGGACAACGAGGCGCTGCGCGGCCAGCTGGAGGAGGCGAACGCGGAGAAGGAGCGCCTGCAGAGCGAGCTGGAGGAGAAGGGCTCGGAGGCCGAGGCCGCCAAGGAGGACAACGAGGCGCTGCGCGGCCAGCTGGAGGAGGCGAACGCGGAGAAGGAGCGTCTGCAGAGCGAGCTGGAGGAGAAGGGCTCGGAGGCCGCGGCCGCCAAGGAGGACAGCGAGGCGCTGCGCGGCCAGCTGGAGGAGGCGACCCAGCAGCTGGAGGAGGCGAACGCGGAGAAGGAGCGTCTGCAGAGCGAGCTGGAGGAGAAGGGCTCGGAGGCCGCGGCCGCCAAGAAGGACAACGAGGCGCTGCGCGGCCAGCTGGAGGAGACGGCCCAGCAGCTGGAGGAGGCGAACGCGGAGAGGGAGCGTCTGCAGAGCGAGCTGGAGGAGAAGGGCTCGGAAGCCGAGGCCGCCAAGGAGGACAACGAGGCGCTGCGCGGCCAGCTGGAGGAGGCGAACGCGGAGAAGGAGCGTCTGCAGAGCGAGCTGGAGGAGAAGGGCTCGGAGGCCGAGGCCGCCAAGGAGGACAACGAGACGCTGCGCGGCCAGCTGGGGGAGGCGAACGCGGAGAAGGAGCGCCTGCAGAGCGAGCTGGAGGAGAAGGGCTCGGAGGCCGAGGCCGCCAAGGAGGACAGCGAGGCGCTGCGCGGCCAGCTGGAGGAGGCGAACGCGGAGAAGGAGCGCCTACAGAGCGAGCTGGAGGAGAAGGGCTCGGAGGCGGAGGCCGCCAAGGAGGACAGCGAGGCGCTGCGCGGCCAGCTGGAGGAGGCGAACGCGGAGAAGGAGCGTCTGCAGAGCGAGCTGGAGGAGAAGGGCTCGGAGGCGGAGGCCGCCAAGGAGGACAGCGAGGCGCTGCGCGGCCAGCTGGAGGAGGCGAACGCGGAGAAGGAGCGTCTGCAGAGCGAGCTGGAGGAGAAGGGCTCGGAGGCGGAGGCCGCCAAGGAGGACAACGAGGCGCTGCGCGGCCAGCTGGAGGAGGCGAACGCGGAGAAGGAGCGTCTGCAGAGCGAGCTGGAGGAGAAGGCCTCGGAGGCGGAGGCCGCCAAGGAGGACAGCGAGGCGCTGCGCGACCAGCTGGAGGAGGCGAACGCGGAGAAGGAGCGTCTGCAGAGCGAGCTGGAGGAGAAGGGCTCGGAGGCGGAGGCCGCCAAGGAGGACAGCGAGGCGCTGCGCGGCCAGCTGGAGGAGACGACCCAGCAGCTGGAGGAGGCGAACGCGGAGAAGGAGCGCCTGCAGAGCGAGCTGGAGGAGAAGGGCTCGGAGGCCGCGGCCGCCAAGGAGGACAGCGAGGCGCTGCGCGGCCAGCTGGAGGAGGCGAACGCGGAGAAGGAGCGTCTGCAGAGCGAGCTGGAGGAGAAGGGCTCGGAGGCGGAGGCCGCCAAGGAGGACAGCGAGGCGCTGCGCGGCCAGCTGGAGGAGACGACCCAGCAGCTGGAGGAGGCGAACGCGGAGAAGGAGCGCCTGCAGAGCGAGCTGGAGGAGAAGGGCTCGGAGGCCGAGGCCGCCAAGGAGGACAACGAGGCGCTGCGCGGCCAGCTGGAGGAGGCGACCCAGCAGCTGGAGGAGGCGAACGCGGAGAAGGAGCGTCTGCAGAGCGAGCTGGAGGAGAAGGGCTCGGAGGCCGAGGCCGCCAAGGAGGACAACGAGGCGCTGCGCGGCCAGCTGGAGGAGACGACCCAGCAGCTGGAGGAGGCGAACGCGGAGAAGGAGCGCCTGCAGAGCGAGCTGGAGGAGAAGGGCTCGGAGGCCGAGGCCGCCAAGGAGGACAACGAGGCGCTGCGCGGCCAGCTGGAGGAGACGACCCAGCAGCTGGAGGAGGCGAACGCGGAGAAGGAGCGTCTGCAGAGCGAGCTGGAGGAGAAGGGCTCGGAGGCGGAGGCCGCCAAGGAGGACAACGAGGCGCTGCGCGGCCAGCTGGAAGAGACGACCCAGCAGCTGGAGGAGGCGAACGCGGAGAAGGAGCGCCTGCAGAGCGAGCTGGAGGAGAAGGGCTCGGAGGCCGAGGCCGCCAAGGAGGACAACGAGGCGCTGCGCGGCCAGCTGGAGGAGACGACCCAGCAGCTGGAGGAGGCGAACGCGGAGAGGGAGCGTCTGCAGAGCGAGCTGGAGGAGAAGGGCTCGGAGGCCGAGGCCGCCAAGGAGGACAACGAGGCGCTGCGCGGCCAGCTGGAGGAGGCGACCCAGCAGCTGGAGGAGGCGAACGCGGAGAAGGAGCGTCTGCAGAGCGAGCTGGAGGAGAAGGGCTCGGAGGCGGAGGCCGCCAAGGAGGACAACGAGGCGCTGCGCGGCCAGCTGGAAGAGACGACCCAGCAGCTGGAGGAGGCGAACGCGGAGAAGGAGCGCCTGCAGAGCGAGCTGGAGGAGAAGGGCTCGGAGGCCGAGGCCGCCAAGGAGGACAACGAGGCGCTGCGCGGCCAGCTGGAGGAGACGACCCAGCAGCTGGAGGAGGCGAACGCGGAGAAGGAGCGTCTGCAGAGCGAGCTGGAGGAGAAGGGCTCGGAGGCGGAGGCCGCCAAGGAGGACAACGAGGCGCTGCGCGGCCAGCTGGAGGAGACGACCCAGCAGCTGGAGGAGGCGAACGCGGAGAAGGAGCGCCTGCAGAGCGAGCTGGAGGAGAAGGGCTCGGAGGCCGAGGCCGCCAAGGAGGACAGCGAGGCGCTGCGCGGCCTGGAGGAGACGACCCAGCAGCTGGAGGAGGCGAACGCGGAGAAGGAGCGTCTGCAGAGCGAGCTGGAGGAGAAGGCCTCGGAGGCCGAGGCCGCCAAGGAGGACAACGAGGCGCTGCGCGGCCAGCTGGAGGAGACGACCCAGCAGCTGGAGGAGGCGAACGCGGAGAAGGAGCGCCTGCAGAGCGAGCTGGAGGAGAAGGGCTCGGAGGCGGAGGCCGCCAAGGAGGACAACGAGGCGCTGCGCGGCCAGCTGGAGGAGACGACCCAGCAGCTGGAGGAGGCGAACGCGGAGAAGGAGCGCCTGCAGAGCGAGCTGGAGGAGAAGGGCTCGGAGGCGGAGGCCGCCAAGGAGGACAGCGAGGCGCTGCGCGGCCAGCTGGAGGAGGCGAACGCGGAGAAGGAGCGCCTGCAGAGCGAGCTGGAGGAGAAGGGCTCGGAGGCCGAGGCCGCCAAGGAGGACAGCGAGGCGCTGCGCGGCCAGCTGGAGGAGACGACCCAGCAGCTGGAGGAGGCGAACGCGGAGAAGGAGCGCCTGCAGAGCGAGCTGGAGGAGAAGGGCTCGGAGGCGGAGGCCGCCAAGGAGGACAACGAGGCGCTGCGCGGCCAGCTGGAGGAGACGACCCAGCAGCTGGAGGAGGCGAACGCGGAGAAGGAGCGCCTGCAGAGCGAGCTGGAGGAGAAGGGCTCGGAGGCGGAGGCCGCCAAGGAGGACAACGAGGCGCTGCGCGGCCAGCTGGAGGAGACGACCCAGCAGCTGGAGGAGGCGAACGCGGAGAAGGAGCGCCTGCAGAGCGAGCTGGAGGAGAAGGGCTCGGAGGCGGAGGCCGCCAAGGAGGACAACGAGGCGCTGCGCGGCCAGCTGGAGGAGACGACCCAGCAGCTGGAGGAGGCGAACGCGGAGAGGGAGCGACTGCGGCGAGCTCTGTCATGTGAGAATGCGGAGCGTAGTGCTGCTGCTGAGTGCTGTAGCGCACTGGAGAGGAAGGTGCAGTTTGTGGTCTCCGACAGGGACTCGTTATCGTTGATTGTTGCGGAGACTGTCAAGGAGAAGTCGTCGCTGGCGAAGAGGTTGGCAGACGCTGAAGGGAAGTGCGCCCTGCTGAGCGGGGAAGCGGAAGAGCTGCGCGGAAGTTTGCGGGCGTGCGAGGATAAGGTGCGCGCGGCCGAGGCTGAGCGGAGGCGGCTGTCGGAGGAATTGACGTCCGCGCTGTGGGCGAAGCGGAAGCTCGAAAAGGACAAGGAAAGGCTGAAGGAGGGCTATGTACAGTCGGAAAAGGAGCGGCGTAAACTGGATGCGCGGTTCGAGGCGAGGAATGAGAGTCATGGGAGCGAGGTGGCAGCGGTGCCGTGTGCGGCGTCAAAGCAGCCGGTGGAGGGGTGCTTCAGGGCGACTCGCACGGCTCTCAAGGTACTGCGGAATAACGGTGTTGAAGTGGAGGTGCGGGGGGATGAGTTGGCTGGCGCGTGAGGCATGTAATGCACGATCTTGCGCTGTCCAGTGTTTGTAGTTCGCATGCTTAAAAGACCGGGGAGGTGAACCTGTCGAACCTCCTGTCTCCCTTTCAAACTCTCTCTTACTGTGGAGGCGGATACGTAAAGGACAGAGCAAGTGGAGGAGGCCAACGGCGGGGTCGAGGGCGCGGCTGCACCTGAGAGTAAAGATGCTGTTGTTGTTGTTGCGTGTGCTCGGCCGAGGCACTGCCTGTGCTCAGCTGCACAGGAAACCATAGAATATATATATATATGTACACATATGTTTGTTCTTCGGTTTCCGCACATCGACGGACTTCGAAGGAAAGCGCAGCAGATAGGTGGAGCTACGCCGACATACACGCTCACCCACATCCGTGCCTGTGCGGTTGCGTAGGTGCGTGAATAATGTCCCACTTTTCTGTTGTTTGCTTCCTCGTGTGTTTTCCTTCTCTCTTTGTTTGATCATCGCTAGCATGTTTGTTTTCGTGTCCCCCCACCCCCGACGGCGGACCGTGGCCTTGAGCGCCGCGACCCTTTTTTCCGTGACGTATTCGGTGCACGCTGCCCTCGTACACATTTTAGTGTGCTCCGCGATGTTGCACTCTGGAATCTGTTTATCGCCCCGACCCTTTTCGTGCTCTTGCCCTCTCTCTTTCGATATCGGCACTGTATACTGCATAAGACAGCGATGAGGTTGAGTCCAGCAGCAGTGCGAAGAAGAACCCCCTCCCCCCCCTCATCCCGGCCTGGCTTGGCTTACGTGGGATGGGTGGTGGCGGATCGGCTTTCATAATCACTTCTGGCGTCATTGGCGGGTGAGCGAGAGAGATCACCTTGCTCGTAGACGCTCCACCCATCTTCTCTGCGAGGCCGCAGTCTTCGTGGAGGACGACGCTGCGAGGGTTGAGTGCGCCCTGCAGTTCTCGCTCGGGCTCACACAAACGCCATTTCCGTGTACTACGCATCCACGGACAAAGACGAAGAGGGGGAGGGAAACTTGGGCGTACGTGGTGCCTGCGAATGGCTCTCGTTGTCTGTCCCTCTCTCATCGCTCATGTTTAGGTGTCTCGTGCGTGCGCGCCATGGCCGCTTCTCTTTCATTCATGCACGCCCTCGTTCTCCCCTTCCTTCTTCGCATGTACCTCGCCCTGCTGTCCTCCTCCGCCTCTGTGTTTCTGTGCCTCTGCCTCTCCTTTCCCATGGCCCTTACCACTGCACATGCGCACTTGCGCACGTCGTACACCCCACTCACCTCAGCGAGCGCCGGTGTACGCAGAGCAGCTTTGCCAGCCGCATCAACACCACCAACCATCGACGCAGTCCGCGCACGTCAGCACGCCGCGGTGCGTCTCTCTCGGAAAGAGGCCGCTTAGTATTTCGGATCTTCTCACGCGCGCAGCACGGGAAACAGAAAGAAACGAGAGAGCCGCACCCACGCACCCCCCCCTCCTCCTCCTCCTCCTCCTCCTCTCCCCCACAGCGACAAGGACAACGAGCCAACACGCCCAAGGCACCTTAGAATCGTACGCGCTCTCTGTGTAGCAACACAGCTACAACCCCTTCTTGACACATCTCACACACGCACACACGCACGCAGACGGAACGGAAAACGCAACTCTTCGCCCTCTTCGCTTCCTCCTCCTTCTCTCTGTGTGTGGGTGTTCCTCTCGTGGCCGCTGTTGGACGTGAGCCCCTTCACCTTTTTTATACCCGTGCACCTTTGCGGTTGGCGGGCCACATCGAGGAAAGGGCCTTGTATGTCTTGGTGCGTGCGTGCTGCCTGCGTCACACGGTCGCATGTATCGGGCCTCATCCTTCTCTTGCCCGATTGTGTAGTGCAGCTCCTTTCACGGACCTTGCTTTGCGTGCAGTCGGTTCTGTGCGGGGGGCTAAGGCCGTAACTGTCTTTTAGTTGCTCTTCCCCACTGCTACCCCTTCCGTGGGGTGGTCTAGGTGCCTTCTACAGCCGCTTGCCCGCTATTTTTCTTGCTGTGTCTCACTGCACGTGCCAGGGCCGCCGCCTTCGGACCTCTAACCCTCGCGCTAGGAGCTGTTTTACGTGTCCTTTTCATTGCCCGCCGGTACCTGCTTTTGCCACAACGTCGCAATGGATCTGGCGGAGAAGCGGAAGCAGCTGGAGGCCCTTCGCGCCGCCCGGCAAGCGAAGCAGCAGGTAGTGGAGCAGTACATCTCTGGCCGTTCCTCAAACCCGGGTGGCAGCCCAACGTCCTCGACGTCCTTGTCGAGGAGTACCCTTGCTTTGGCACCTCCTGCCATTGCTTCTGCGGGCGACTCAGCGGCAGCGACAGGCACCTCGACTTTGCCAAGCTCGGCACTGCCACCGCCGCTTCGTAGCCGCAGCGGTGGGGGGCGGCTGTCTGTATCGTCGACTCGCGGCACCGCTGCCACCGCCAAAGCCGCCGCCCCTTCTGCGGCCTCATCGCCTGTCACGTCGGCCTCGCCGACCACCCCGACGGCGCAGAAGGCGCGCCCGACAACCCCTAGTAGGCAGTCCGCTCCCTCACAGGCGCAAGATGCCGCCGCCGCCGATGGGGGCGCCGCACCTCGATCGATTCACCTGGTGTCATTCAACAAGGAGAGCACGTCGGCGCACGCACCCGTGGCCGGCTTCTCTGCCGCTTCTCCAAACGCGCACCCTGTTGTCGGGTCGCTTTATGGATCAGCTCTGCCGCCGGTTACCTCAAGGGCCGCCGCCGCGCCTCCAACAGAGGAAGGACTGGCCGCTTATGGGGGCTGGGGCTTCCTGCGAAAGTGTATGCGTGTCTCAGCGCGGGATGCCACCGGGGCTGTGGTGACGCAACCCGTCTGCATCTTCAACCCTTCTGTGCTGCTCGGTGATGTAGCCGGGTCAGTCGAGAGTAGCCGCCGACGCGTCATCTTGGACTCCACCTCGTGCCTCGTGCCCTACGACGGCGCGGCTGCCGGCCAGCGACTCGGCGATGCTGCCATGATGACCTCGCCTACGGTGTGGTCGGTGTGCGTGGCAGCGGCCTACGGATCGTGCGACTCTCCCGCTGTAACGGTTGGCGGCAATGGCGGTGAGCTTTCCGTGAACACGCGCTGCCATGGTAACACCGACCTGGCAGGGCCGGACAATCGCACGGGCGCCAGCGCGCTCGACCCGCTGTTCATGCTCAGCCCCGGTGGCACCTCTGTCGGGATGTCTCAGCAGCGCACCGGTGCGGCTGCCAGGCCGGCGACCGGTGCCGCTGCCGCTGCGGCTGCTGCGAGGGTGCGTGCCTCCATGGATTGCGGGTATCCGTGGGGCTCCGCCTCCGCCGCACCGTCGGCTGTGCCGGGCACCACGACAGAGTCGGCTCTGAAGGTGGCGAAGGAGTCACCAGGACTTGTGCTGGCGTGGTTCCTCGTGCCTCTGCCTGCCAACACGATGCCCCGAAAGGAGGGCTCCTTTGCCGGGGCTGCAGCGGCTGCTGGTGGTGGGTTCGTGGGCTGCGTCAGCGGCAACATAACGACGACGCCTGAGCACGTTGTGATTGTGCTCCCTCTCGTGTGCGACTCGGAGGTGACGACACTGCTCGCCCATCCATTGCAGCCGTCGACGCTGCTCGGTGGAACCCGGTGTGGCCGGATCGTGCAGTGGTCGATTGGGCAGGCATGGGCACAGATCGAACCGCGCCGGCTACTGGAGCGGGCGCTGGCGACGACAGGCACCACGACGACTCTGCTACTTCCGCCACAGCGACCGGCCCACTCATCGTTTCCGTCGCCGCAGGCACATCAAGCGCCGGTGTTGCGCATGGCCGTTCACGGCGACGCCAGCTGCCACCACCTTTACTCCATCAGCCAAGAGGGCAAGGTGTGCACGTGGACGGCGTCGCAGCCACTGCACCCAACGGCGTCCTGCCTGTCATACCTCGGCATTCGGCCGATGGGCTGTATCGGGGTGACGGCGCAGTTCGTGGAGCGGGCCGGCACGGACGCCATGACAAAGGTTTTCATTGGCACCACCTCGGGTGCGCTCCTCGTCGGCGCGAACAGGGACGCGAAGTCGATCGAGCTCCAGTACTACGGCCCGCCACGCGCGCTGCCAACTTCATCGACTGTTATTAGGACACTCGACATCACCGCCACGTCAGCCTACCCGAACGGTGCAGCAGCAGCCTCTACCGCTTCGTTCCGTGACGGCGCAGGGGCCACCGCGTCGACTTGTTTGACAGCCTCGCTCGAGCACCCCGCGGGCGCTGAGGCTTCTGCTGCTCCTGAGCAGAGCGGTCACCACCTCACCGCGATGTCCTCGCCATCACCAGCGGCTGCCGCGGTGGCGCGCCGTGTTCAGGCTGCGGCACTGCAGCCACACCGAGGTCGCATCGTCTCGATGGCTTTGCAAACGGCGACCCACGGCCTGCGGGGTCGTGACTGTATCGTGTCGGCGGCGACGGACGGCAGCTGCGTCGCCTGGTTTGACCGCTCTGTCATCCCTCTCGAAGGCTTCTCCTCGGCCGTAACGAGCGTCTGCTGGTCGCCGACGAAGCATGGCGTTCTCGCTGCCGGTGACGCCAGTGGACTGGTTACCGTGTGGGCTGTGAACACGAGCATCATTACGCCTGTGGTGACCGTGTCGCTGCGTGAAGCGGGCCACCGCGCTTGCGGCAACGCGTCATCAGACGGGGTGCTGTGGGTGGTGCCAGGGACGAGCGACGCAGCTGCTGGAGCTGGCGACGGCACCGCCGGTGGTGGTACCTTAGGCTTTGGGGGTGACGACGATGAGGCCGATGCTGTCGACGGAGAGGAGGTGGGTGCCTCGCTGGGTGAGGCTGACGTGGTCGGCTCCGCCATCTCCTCTGTCTTCTTCTCTCGCGACGGGCAGTGGCTGTTCGCGAGTACGGCGAGAGGCTACGTGCACACACTGCACTTGGGCACTTCACTGGTGTAGTGCTGCTGAGATGAGGAGGAGGGGAGGGGCAGGTGGCGAAAGGCGCACGGGGAGTGACGGAAACGCCCCCCTCTTCCCTCAGGCATACGCACGCGCCCTCTTCAGCTGATGTACAACACACAGCCTACAGAGGCCAATGACGGTGTAGAGCCAGAAAGAACTACTGACCCAGGCAGATGATGGTAAAGTGCGCACCTCATTGGAAAAAATGCTGCTGCCGACAGGCTGCTGGCACCCCGCCAACCCGTGGCTCTCCTTCTTGTGCTTCCGAATCTCCGCGGGGTGGTGAGGCGAGAATTCAGAGGTCGCTCGCACCCTGCTGGGCCTTGTACGAACTGGGCAAGTGGCCGCCGTTCAGAAAACGCGTCATGCCGTCTCCTGACGACACAGGGACAGGGCCGCGATGTGTACGTTCTCATGATCCAACTATCCCCTTCTCTTATGTGCATGACCTCTGGTGTCTATCCTGTCCTCCGCTCGCACAGCGTGGCAGCTGCAATGCACTCTCTCCTCCCCTCTCTTCCTGCAGACGATGCGCCAGCTCAACAGAACGAGTGTTTCGGCTCATCGCTTCACCAGTCACCACCCCGACAGAGACCGCCACCGTCAAGCATGTTGGGTGCACCGAGTCCGGCAGCAGGCGGGCTCAGACGCCGTCTTGTACGGCTTCAGGGGTGACGGGCGGACTAGGCAGCAGAGGCACTAACGGGCCGAAGATCCTGGCAGCCCTCTCCGCGCCGAGGGGCAGCACCAGCCGCGAGAACCCTCAAAGAGCTCTGAAGGCAGGGCTGTCCGTCGGGTGGCCGGTAGAGGGACAAGACAATGAGGTGCTCACAGGGGTGGAAGCTTGCCACGCGGGAAGGCGACACGCCACGGGGCTGCATTTTCCTCTGCTAGAGTGCACGCCAATGCAGCTGTGTTGCACGTGCACACGGGCAGGCATTTAGTCAGCTTGGCTGCCCTGATCATGTGCATACGATGCGCACAACGAGATTGCATCCAGCCGACACACCGTCTTCAGGACCTTTCCGGTGTAGACGTGACAAGAGCGATCCTTCGCTATCAGACTCAGGGTGTGACCCCTCATTCCCACGCAGCTGTGCCGGACCGCGGCTCTCGGGCTAGAACGCGCGGAGGTGCTGGCTGTTGGCTTTGAGGCCGTAGTGCCACAGAAGTGTGCCGAGCAAGACGTGGATAAGTGGAATGCGTGTGAGTGCGCTAGAGAGCGCGAGCGAGTCGCTAGTCGACGCACGACTAGCGACAGCAGGGGGCACATGCGCTTCTTCTATCCGACCTCTCCCGTGCGATGAGGTTAGAGGAGACATGCAACCATGGAAAATGCATCAAAGAAGTTTGCAAGTGATTCACACACACACACACACACACACACACAGATGATGCTTCATAAGATGCGCACCACATGTGGTGCGCTTGCGTGCGTGCAGCGGTCTGTCGCCTCATTTGTCGTGCGCTGTTCTCTTAGTATGGTGACGGGGGGTCTCGTACGGGTCTTTTGCTTTTTCAAAATCTCTCCTCCGCTTCTGCTCCTCTTCTGCGCCTCTCACCCTTGAGCTCGCGGCTCTCCGCGGCTGGCTGCATGCGACTAGCTGTGCGGCGCGTCTTTGGCCACTTCCTCCCCCTGCGCTGACGCCCACCATTGGCTCCTCCACCATCCTCGCTGCTCTTCTTTTCACGGCACATTATGTGCTGCCGGCACACGTCAGCATGATGACGCCCAAAAAGCAAGCGAGCAGGCTCACACACACTCCTCGCTCCCTTGATGGGGCGGACACTCGCTCGTGCGCACGTTTAAAGTAACGCGCTCGCACCCGAGAGCGCGTCGTCACGGTTGGCCAGCTGCTGCGTAGCACACCCCATGGCCTGCGCTTCGGGGCGCGTCCGTCAGCTCTCACCTCCTCCTCTCCACCATCTCGCACAGCGCCTGGTACGCTGGAGGCCACACCACAACTTTTCTCCTGAGCGAAGGGACAGGCAACGCAGCGGCGCGTCCTGGACGCAGTGACACCCATCGACAGTACACTTCCTCCCTCTTCTCTTCTCCTTTCTTCTTCGTTATATTTTGTGGTGACGCGGAGGGACAGAGTTATTCGGATACGCACAGGTATCCTGCATACCCACAACACGGAGCCGCGCGCACACACACAGCGAGCGCGTTGCGTTGACTTATTAGTGCTACAAAGGCTCGCCAAACTCCTAGAATGCTGTCAAACTTCTCCTGCCGCGTGCTGCTCACGCTCCCAGCGGCGTTGCCTCCCCTGAGCTTTACTCGTCGCAGTGATGTCGTTGCCACGGCTGCTCTCCGGACCGGAAGCAGGATGGGTTTGAGCTGCGCGCTGACGAGCGGGCTCTCGCCTCGTTGCTTTTCGAACACGCCTGCTCGACTCAGCTGTGGCGCTGGTATTCTGCATCGTTCTAAGCTGTGCCTCAGCGGTTTTGGGGAGCCTGCGCAAGGCAGGCCGCACAGTACGAACCACGGCGCTGTGCGTCTGCACGGCACCGTGACCGCCTTCAAGCACCGCCGTGGCTACGGCTTTGTGCTGGCGGAGGGGATCGCCGCATCTGCGCCCCCTCTCAAGCATACGTACGTCGCTCTAGATACTCATGCTGCGGCTGCTAGAAACGATGGCGTCCCGCCGGCGCGAGAGGAGCCGTGCAACGAACTGCACAAGTCCTTCTTTTTTACTCGCAGCGCACTGATGGGCGGCTTTTACGTGACGGAGGGAGAGCGGGTCTCGTTCGCGGTAGTTCCGGTGCCCCCGAGGAAAGGAATCAATCGCCGAGTAGCGGGAGACTCGCCGAGCAGCTGTAAAGACGACGGTGACCACGCTGCCTTAGCCGCCGCCGAGACGGCAGAGTTCTCGCTGGGCAGTCCAGAAGGGGGGTTGGAGGAAGACAGCAGCGCAGTCACGAGCGATACCCAATCCCAGCCGCATCGCATCGCCGTCAGCTTAAGATACTACGACGACAAAACAGGAAAGGAAAAACCGATATCCCCGCTGACGCTCTACGGGAAAATTGTAGAGTGGGATGCAGCGGCGGGTGTCGGCGTGATTGCGGAGCTGGACACGCGTCGGCAGTATCACGAAGATGCACCGCGCTTTCCCTTTTCGTTGGAGAACGTGGATCTCGCCCTTGGCACCGAGTTGCGCTCCGGCCGCTACGTACGCTTCTGCCTGGAGCCTGCCACTCCCGCGCACAGTGGCGGCGGCGAAGACACCGCCGCCGCGGCGACCCCCACAAGTGGCGCAGAGGCCGCTGCTGATGTCGACGAGGATGTGGAGCTCGTGGCGCAGCGCGTCATCATTGATTCCGCGATGGAGCGTCGAAAGGGCGCCTTTGGCCGCCCGCTCGTTTTGGCTGACGCAGCACCGGGTACGATGACGAGCGAGTCCCGGTTCTCTGGCGTGGTACGGGAGGTGAAGGTAGATCACTTCGGCTTCATCCAGGATGACCTCAGCGGCGAGTCCATCTTCTTCCACTTTTCAAACACGTCTTCGAAGGTGAAGGCGGGCGACCGGGTCACGTATCTGCTTCGCGAGGTGGAGTATGGCAAGCACGCCGGCAAGAAGGCGTGCTACGACGTCCTCATTGATCAGACGTCGACGAGCCGTGCACCCGGCGCAGCCAGCGATCGCGGGGCGTCTGCGGGTGCCGGAGATGCGGGTGGGCATCATCGGAAACACGCGGCAGAACGCCGCTCCAAGACGGCACGCGATGAAGACGACTTGGACTTCGAACTCCTGTAGTAGCGTATGACCGCGCCCACCACCACTTCTGGCTCTCCTTTGTGTGAGTGTGGGTGCTTAAATAAATCTGCTTCTTGTGTATGTCTGCGTGCGCGTTCACGTGCTGCTGTGGTCCTCGTCTGTGCGTCGTGCGTGCCTCCCTCTCTCTCCGTGCCTCTGCGTGCACGTCCGTGAGAAGGCGCTTCTCCTCCCTTTTCTACGCAGACTTGGACGCGCCTCGTGCTTGATGCCTCAGCCTTTTCTTTCTCCCAACTTGCGAGACAGCGACGCAGCGGCAAGGGCGCCGGCGGACATTGTGGGCGACTAATGAAGAGTAACCGTAGCAGCAGCTGACGTGGCGCCACTTGTGTAGAGGGCGAACACCACAAAAAAAAGTACCAAACATATACGCAAGCCCAGACGACGCACAAGGGTTTTCCTGGCGTTGCGTTTCTCCTCTCAACTCTCCATCGTTTAACGGTAACCCAGAGAAAAGGCAATGGGGTGCGGACACGCACACACATGCATCGACTGGCCATTCACTTACGGCACGCAAGCAGAAGAAGCCGAAGGGATGGCTCATCACTGTAATTGATTCACCGCGGACGTGGCGGTGCGTGCCATGGTGTGGTGGCAGGTGTGTATCGTATTCTGTTTTACTTTCAGGCAGAGAGCGGAGGCGAGAAGGATGCGATGGGAGCCTGTGGCTACTGCGCTGTGCCGCACCTTCTCCCCACCATTCTCTCTCTTCCGGTCGATGTGGCTGTCGGAGGGGGGGGGGGCTCATCTGCTGTGCCAACTGGGCAGTCTTTTCGCTCCTTTATTCTCATATTACTTTGCCCTCTTCATGCGCGCCGCCTCCCCTCTCTTCGTCCTCGTCCTCGTCCTTACTTTCTCAGCCGGTGAGGGAGGGAGGGAGGGAGAGCGGATGGTGATGGGTGGGGTCGCAACATGTCGTGCCCTTGTGGCACGCTCCTGCTTTTCTATCACTCTTGCTGAATCACGTTTCTTCTGCTCAACGCGCTAACCCGATCCCCGCCCTCTCTCTCCACACACACACACACAAGCACACATTTTTCGGCACTTGTGTCAGGGGTTATTTATTTCTCTCAACCACTGCCCCCTTTTTCGCTGCATTCCACTCCCTCCTCCCGCTAGCCGGCCGCCTTTCTGCTCCTGTGCCACGCCCACGCACACCTGAAGGATCACTTACACTCGCCGCCACAACACAGGGCCTCACGCACACGAAAAGGACGAGGAGGCCGGCATTGATCGATAGTGCTGCAGATGGACTTCGCAGCCTATCAGCCAGCCACTCCACCGAGGAGCTCGCAACCGCCGCCCCCGCGCAGCGGGGGCGGCTTCCCGCGCTTTCAGCGCTCACGTGCAGCGGACATTACAGCTACGACTGCCTCGCCGCCGCCTCCTCTGCCGTCGTCGCAGGCCCCGCCAGAGTCGCCGCAGCGCCACCTCAACCCCTCTTCCGGGCCAGAGGGGTTGGCTGCCGCGAGCAGAACACCCGACAGGAAGCGATCGCACGGCGATCAGCAGCGGCATCAGAATGCGCCAGCGGAAGAAGGCACCCACTACGCGTCTGTCCAGAGCAACAATACGAATGCCATGATCCCAGCAGGACTGACGGAGGCCGCCGTGCAGCGCGCCTTGGGCAACGGCTGTGCTCTGGCATCTTCGCCATCACCGGCAACTGCCGGTGGGGCAGTCGCAGGAGGAAGCGGGCGCGCGGGTGGTATCATCATGCCGACGCGCAAAGAGGGCAGCGACTCCGCCTCCATGTACAGCATGGCGCGGTCCGTGCTGCCAATGGACCCGCGTGAGCGCATATACTACCGTCCCCTGCGCCGTTTGCTGCAGTGTTACCTGGAGCGGCGCAAGCGCAAGGGCCTCGGAATCGCGTCGCTGCTGCCTGGCCGCCACCAATCGTTCCAGTTTTTCCTCGAGCACACAGGCGACTTTGTACTAGCGGCTGTCCTGCGCAGCTTCAAGACACGTACAATGGTTGAGGATACGTCGAGCGGGGTTGGCGGGCAGTTGTACCCCGTCTCGCGAGGCGGTGCCAGCATTGTGTTCACCATCAATCAGCAGCAGCTGGACAGTGACACGCGCGGCTTTGTGGGCAAGCTATCGCGGCGCGGAAAGGGGATGGAGATGGTGCTGTTTAGCGAGGGCAGCAAGGCTGCCCGGAAGGAGATTCTTGCGGTGCTGCTGCACAACTTGGCCGACACAAACCGGTCGTCGTTCACGGTACTGCTGCCGGCCATCGACCCGGAGTCTGGGTACATCAAGCCGCTGGAGGGCGGTGAGGTCGAATTCCTGCGCGACGGCCGCGGCAGCAGCCACGTCGGCATCGACGAGGCGATGGCGAACTCCTCTGATGACGACGTCGACGCGGCTTACTCGACGATGTCGAGGGCGACACCAAACTTTACGGCCGTGTGCGACTCTGCTGGGGCGAACCGTGCGCCGGCGCCGAGCAGCAGCGAAACTGCTGGCCGGCAGAAAAAGTGGTTCTCGCGCGGAGTGCTGGTTCGCGAGTACCGGAGAAACCCAGGCAGCCCAAACATCATTGTCCTCAAGAGCAAGGAGCCTCAGTGGGATGGCGTGCTGCGCGGGTACAAACTCGATTTCCACGGACGCTCCACGAAGGCGAGTGAGAAGAACTTTCAGCTCGTCGCTGTCTCTGATCCGGGGAAGGTGGTCATGCTCTTCGGCAAGCAGGACGACAACCGTTTTGCCCTCGACTTCCGCTACCCGCTGTGCGGTCTGCAAGCAGCCGCGATCGCCACTACGATCATGACGGCTCGAAAGGCGATCCTGTGAGTGCTCGTGCGTGCGTGTGCGCGTGCTGCGGTGGTGGGATGGAAGGACAGACAAACGAACGAAATAGTAACTTGAAAAATCACGCCAACATCTGGAGACTTTGGTGCTGATCGCTGCTCTCTCGTGTGCATGTGTTTGGTTGGTGGCCGGAACGCACGCGTCGCTGCACTTTTCGTGTTTCTGCTTCCTCACTTGATGTCTCTGCAGCTGCATGTCCTCTTCGTTTTTCTTTTCTGCCCTTGTCCTTGCAGTGCTTCGTGCGCTTTCCACCTCGACTCTAAGCCGAGGATACGTTGCGTATCTGTTGGTGTGCTCCGTCTTTCCACTCCGGCTCCTCCTCTTCATGTGTGCAATGAACTGCGTGCTGAGACTTGTGCGCGTGTACGCGCCTACGTCTGCGCCTCTCTCGGCGTTCGTGAGTGTGTGTGTGTGTGTGTGTCTGTCTTTCAGTGTTCGTCCGTCTGCCAGTGAAGGCGCGTCATCGCTTCATCTCCCCAGCGCATGAGCGAGTTGGTCGCGTGTGCTGCTATGACGCTGCAGAGGATCATCGACCGTTCCGCGGTGTTCTCTTTGGGGGGGGTGCGCGTGCAGGCAAGCGTGTGTGTTGGGTCGTCTGCTCTTTCCTTTTTTTGTTCTCCTTTTTCAATATTTCGTTGGCCTCTTGTTTATATCGTTCAGGCTCGCGTCTGTTGATCTGTTATCCGTGCGTGTATGTGTGTATGCGTGTGCTCACCCTCCCCTCCTGTGTGCATATCGGCATGTAGCGGTACATGAATGCCAAAATTATATATGCATAGATCTGTGTACATGTGTGTGTGCGTGTATAAGTGTTCGTGCGTCTGTGAATGTGCTTGATTTTGTGGCTTCGTGCCGTGTCTTTTGCCCATCTCTTTTCGTTGTTGTGACGCTGATTGTCTCCATCTGCACTACGTCGTTGTGCGTGTGCTCGTTACCGGTCTTTTCGTGCGGCGCTGATGTTTTCTTCTTGGCGTTGCTCCTTTGCCATTCTCTTTCCACGCCCATCCTCTTCCCTTCTCTTGGCTCACCCAACCGCCGCCGCCGCTGCCCTGTGCTGTCGGCCCTCGCCGCGCTTCCGCGTCGCGCTGCCTTCCGGGGATCGGGGTGTTTCCTTTCTTTTCTGATTTTTTTGTTTTCCCCCGATCAGCGCCTCTCTTCATCCGTTTGTGGGTGCGGGGGAAGGGTGCGCGCTCCTCTACCGTTTTCCGTTCTGTTTTGTGTTGTACCCCCCTCTCTCGGTGTGAAACTGGCGCCCTTTCCTCTCTCTTATGTGGGTGCACACGCGTGATACGGTACTCTCTCCTAGCCTCCTCGTCGCCCCGCTGTTCTCCACAGGCCCTCTTTTCATTTCTAGCCCTGCGGCAGCGCCTGAAATCTGCGCGCTCGGCAGCGGCCGCCAACCAAACACGTGTGTGAGGATCACGGTAGTAGGGATGCGGAGCGAGCAGGGGTGGGGGACGGTGAGCGGTGATGGTGTCGGGAACCCACTCCTCCTCCAGTTGTTCTGCATTGCTCTCCCTATTTTTTTTTCTATGGCGCCCTTTTTGTTGACATCCGCCGCTCATTGCCGTGTTGCTGTTCTTCGCATCTGCCGTGCTCTTGTGGTGCGTTGCTTGAGTTGTTGCCCCTCTGTGCTTCTCCCTCTCGCCATTGCACAGTTGGTGTGCGTGTACAGCTACATCTGTGTTGCTTGTGTGTGTGTGTGCGTGTCCGTGCCGATGTCCCTTCCAGGATCCGCATGCATCACACACGATCCGGCTTCTCCCTTGCCCCCCCTCCCCTACACACACACACACACAAAGGCGACATCACCCAGAGACACAGAAGCGAAGAATGTACCGCTGCGGAATGCACAGTCGGCACCTTATCCGCGCACACCGGCAAACACAAAGGGAGGGACGCAAGTGAAGAGGAAACGAGCAGCGGCGTCGTTGCAGCTGCACTCGCTATTCGCCGAAACTCCATGCTAGCCCGAGCCTGGCTGTCTTGGGCGAACGGCCTATGCTCCATTCGTCCCCGCGCACGTTGCCCGTCAGATGGTCTCTGGCGGCATCGCTGAGGCGACACGGGGTTGGTGTAGTGGCGCAGTGCCCGTAAATCTTCACCTGCTTCCAATTGCACACGTCGACGCTGCGTGCCAAGCCTTCCTGTCGATAAGGAAGGGCAGTTCCTGCCGTGATCCCCAGCTGACGAGGCGATGCCTCGCTGAACCTCCTCCGCCCACTCCCTCTTACTGTTCGCGCCATTGCCGCCACCTTATCACCTTGTTGCTCCGCGTGTTGCGCCTGCATTGGTTGGTCTCCTCACTGCCGCTTATTGTTGCCGAAACCCACCGCCATGTACATGGGTCAACTTGACACGACTGGAGAGGAGGACAAGTACGCAGTAGCGCGTCACAAACAAACACGTACGCACACCCGCACCCACACCCACACGAGCGCAGAGGTGCCGCTCAAGGAAACGCATACCATACACAGGTCCTCTTCCCTCGCGGTCTTTGAGTGTTCGGGCGCACCGTGGGCTGAAGTGGACCGATGGGGCAGCTGAGAGGCAGTGCGCATCTGACTCGCCACTGGACCCGGAGAGCTGAACCGCACTGTAGTGGCGTGACCTGCGGCAGCAGGAGCATAACCAGCACCCCAACCGCGTCATCGTCGACATCAAGCGACACCGACGCCGGCGCAGCAAGCGCGGCGCGGCTAGCTCGTGCGGCGGAGATCCGACGCAAAGAGCTTCTATTTCGGTGGCTGCGCCGCCTTGTCGTGCCCGCTTTCTCCATCTACGGTCTGTTCCTTCTCCGACCAACCGAGGGTCATTTCTTGCGCTACGTTGCCGAGCGGCGGCACCTGGATGCGCCTTTCAACGCGTGGTTCCCTCCTATCATCGTGAGTAGCACGACAGAGCCCGGCTCCAAGGTAGAGCCTGCTAAGAGAGCACCGACGGCGACGAGCACGTCCTCACCGACAGGAGGGGCAGGCGCGAAAGGAGGAGCTCCATCATTGGCGCCGGAGGTCATCCCGACAGTTTTTCGAAGCGAGCGCGATCGCGAGTGGGCAGCGCAGCGTTTCAACTACAAGAAGGGCAGCGATGATGAAGAGCGTGTGGCCCGCAAGCGCCTCTTGTTTGCGCGCGACCGCGTCCACTTGCCGGACGACACCGTCGTCGAGACGATTCGTAGTCCGTCGGAGCAGCTGGAAGAGCTCCGCGCGCTGCGCGAGCACCCTCCTATGCACTTACTCAGCGAGCAGCTCAACAGCATCGCTGAGGAGAGCCATCGCTATGCCGCCACGCTCGCTACTGCTGCTGCTGCTGCACAGCTGACTGACCCTAAGGACGTAGCGTCGCCAGCCTCACTGAGCAGCGACGCAGCTGCGACGTCGTCGTTGGACGGAGTTGCGTCACCTCCATCGCAAGGAGCGGCTGCTGTCGTCTCTTCGCCGCCCCAAGTGGAGATCCAGTTTGAGGACCGCTCTCTCTTTGCCACCGCCGCCATTCTTTTTCGCGACCGTGACGACCGCGTCGTGCGAGCGATGCGGTTCATCGGTGCGTGTGGCATGATATGGAAGGAAGTTGCGTGAGCAGGTAAGCCGAGAAGCGTGCTGCGTGTGTGCGAGTGTGTGTGTGTGTGTGCGTGCCGGCTTTGTTTCTTCTTTGCGGCAGGCCGACTCACGTCTCGGCACACGTGGCGGAGTATGCGGGCATGCGTGTGGAGGCGGGTGCCTCTGTGGTGCGGCCTTCCGCTTGCGGTGTACGGTGGCTGCCGCTTGTCGTCATGTAAATTTCAAGTGTAAACGTAAAGTGCACAAGCAAACCACCGAAGGACGCTCGCGTATGGTCGGAAGAAGTGAGCGCGCACATCATGGACCGACGGGCAGATCGTACCGACCCCATTACTGTGCATTTGGCTGCAAAGGCCTCCCACGCCTGCTTTCACCGCGGAGGGGTGGCTGAAGGAAATGCGATGCCGAGTGTCTCAAAGGAGGAAGGGAGGGATGTACGCGGCGCTCGAGGTGCAGCCGATCTTCGGAAGCAATTCTTTCAGCGCGTTGGCGCAGTACCCCCTTATCAAGCTTGTCTTGCGTATCTATATCACCGTAGTTTCCGAGAACCACAGATGGCTTTGCCAATACCCACCACTGCTATGCGAAGTGGTGGCTGCGTTAGCCGACAGCCACGCGGTATCCGCGGCTATTCCTGGGACGCAGCTGCGGACGTTCCTGTGCTTTCATTCATACCGTGCACCCCCCTCCTATCACTATCTCCCTTCACTTCAACGCCCTCACGTACGCTACCCGTTGTCCACGGGGTCGCTGTTTCTGCCCCTGCATCGGTGCAACGCCCCACACGCACACACGCACACTCGTAGTCTGCAACGCTCGAGCAACTATTTCTCTACGCTGTATCTCCGACCTCACCTGTGCATTCTCATCTTTTCCTCTGATCACGTTGTGCACATCACCTGGACAGAGTCTTTATAACCAACAACATCTCCCCCTTCCTCCAACCGCTTCACCCATCCGTCAGCATGCCGATCCAAAAGGTTTACGCCCGTGAGGTGCTTGACTCCCGCGGCAACCCGACCGTTGAGGTCGAGTTGATGACGGAGGCCGGCGTCTTCCGCTCCGCTGTGCCGTCCGGCGCGTCGACTGGCGTGCATGAGGCGTGCGAGCTGCGCGACGGCGACAAGGCGCGCTACTGTGGCGCCGGCTGCACGCAGGCGGTGAAGAACGTGAACGAGATCCTTGCGCCGGCGCTTGTGGGCAAGGACGAGTCGGACCAGGCCGGCCTCGACAAGATGATGTGTGAGCTGGACGGGACAAAGAACAAGAGCAAGCTCGGCGCGAACGCGATCCTGGGCTGCTCGATGGCGATCAGCAAGGCCGCTGCGGCGAAGGCTGGCGTGCCACTGTACAGGTACATCGCGGGCCTCGCCGGGACGAAGGATATTCGCCTGCCTGTGCCGTGCTTCAACGTGATCAACGGTGGCAAGCACGCCGGCAACGTGCTGCCGTTCCAGGAGTTCATGATCGCGCCGACGAAGGCGACGTCGTTCCGTGAGGCGCTGCGCATGGGCTCGGAGGTATACCACGCGCTCAAGGTGATCATCAAGAGCAAGTACGGCCAGGACGCCGTGAACGTCGGCGACGAGGGCGGCTTCGCGCCGCCGATCAAGCACATCGACGAGCCGCTGCCGATCCTGATGGAGGCGATTGAGAAGGCTGGGCACAAGGGCAAGTTCGCGATCTGCATGGACTGCGCGGCAAGCGAAGCGTATGACGCGGAGAGGAAGATGTACAACCTGACATTCAAGAACCCCGAGCCGACGTACGTGTCCGCGGCGGAGCTGCAGGCGACCTACGAGCGCTGGGTCGCGGAGTACCCGCTGGTGTCCATCGAGGACCCGTTCGCGGAAGACAACTTTGACGAGTTCTCGGCGATTACGATGGCACTCGCCGGAAAGGCGCAGATCGTCGGTGATGACCTGACGGTGACAAACGTGGAGCGTGTGAAGATGGCGATCGAGAAGTCTGCGTGCAACTCGCTGCTACTGAAGATCAACCAGATCGGCACGATCAGTGAGTCGATCGCAGCGGCGAAGCTGTGCATGGAGAACGGGTGGTCTGTGATGGTGTCGCACCGCAGCGGCGAGACGGAGGACACGTACATTGCCGACCTGTCCGTGGGCCTGGGAACCGGCCAGATCAAGACTGGCGCGCCGTGCCGCGGCGAACGCACTGCGAAGCTGAACCAGCTGCTGCGCATCGAGGAGGAGATCGGTTCCACGGCTACGTACGGCTACCCCGGCTGGGCGTAAGACGTGCTTCTCGGGCACCTATCGCCGCCGTGCGCAGCTTCTTGATCCTCTCTTGCCCCTCTCGACTCTACACTTCCACTGACGGTGCAACTGCTGCGTCGCGGAGTGCATACACGGCACTTTTGTGCCGCGGGTCTAGCGCCTGCCATCAAAAAAGAAAATAACATGGATAGTGTGGCGCCTCGGCTGCCCGGCTGGCGCGTGTTTGTGTGCTCGCGGTGGATGAAGGAGGGCGGGTCGGTGCGCTGGCGGCGAGGCGATGCGCCGCGGCAAACTGCAACAGGCGGCCTGGTTTGTGTGTGTGTGTATGTGGGCACTGCTGTGCCCGCTGCGCGTGTGCGCTGGCCGGGTGCCTCGAGGGGCGCCGGACGGCGTGTGCGGGCGTGTGCTTCCATTCTTGCCCTTACTCACCCGCGTGTTGCGAGGCGCGTGAGCTTGCCTTATATTTACTTTGTTCTCTTTCTGAACCGCCGAAACGGTCAGACATATTGGAAAAAGATTCCCTTCCCACTCGCTTGAGCTGCGCGCGAGTGCTGGCGCGTGAGGCGCGGTAAGCGGCGAGGGTGCCAGGCGACCGTGCCTCGCTCGGCTCCTCCTCTCTGCCTTGCTTGCTCTCCCTCGTTCTCTTTCTAAGCCTGCCTGTGCCTACGCGCGCCACGGGATGAGCGGCCCTGCCTCCCTCCATCTCTCTCTTCTCCCACCTGCTCTCTTTCTTTGCGCGCGCGTGTGAGCGGTGGTGGCAGCCAGATACAGGCAAGCCGATGTATTGTAGTTGGAGAAGCAACGGAGCGTCAAGTACTGCGTGCAGGACTCAGCATGTGAAGTGGAGGAACGGAAGGAACCCCCCAAACAAGCCAAAAAAAAGTAAGATGGGAAGAACGCACCATGGCAGACCTCAAGGGGGAGCGCGCCCTCGTGTGTGTGTGTGTGTCTGCGAGTGTGTGGGCCTATCGTCGTTTTGCCGTGGGCTCGGCTTCCCCCGCTTCTCTCACCTCCCGCATCCCTGTTGTACTCTTCGAACGCTCCTCCTCGCGCATCGCGTCGCCATGGAGCGGCTTGTCAGCGCAAGGACCACTGAGAGACAGCCGCCCTCCTTCTCTCGCTCTGTGTCGTGCATGCGTGGGTGGCCGCAGCGTCTTGTTCCTAGTGCTCCCCCCACCACACATACCAATCGTGTCTTTCGTCTTGCTCTTCGCCTCGTCCACCACCCATCCACCTCTTCCTTGCTCCTTTCCTTCTGCCCCTTTCTTTCCTTGCCCATCCCACTGCTAAAAACTGTCGCTTCTACTATATCTGCGAGGTGCTCCCGTCTCCACACCTCACACACACACACACCCTCGCCACTCTCCTTCCTATCTTCACACACACACACACATGCACTGCCACCATTACCACCACTCCTTGGTGACAGTGGGATGATTTGGGCTTGTGTGCGTGTGTGCGGCGAATCACCGTGCTGTTTTTCTTCTGCCACCCGCACATGTGCGCACACGCGCATCTTGGCACCTCTTTGTGTACGCGTCTGCAACGCCATTACGCTTCGCGGTAAAGGGCCGCGAGAAAGGAAGTAACACTAATAAAGAACGCCACCCGGCGCACGACCGCATCCTTTAAGGCGCGGCCTCTCTCTTTATCTCGCTGTCTACTCTCGCCCCCACGTGTCCTTGCTCAGCCATTCCAGTCGGACATCCCTCCATTGCCACCGCCCCCCCCTCTCGCTACTTCCATTCACTCACGATAACCTCCCTCTCCTTCTCTTGCGCGCCGTCTTTGAGGGGGAGCGCCGTGCCAGCTCAATAATAGCCGATTCGACTCGTTGTGGTTTCATACACTGATCTCTCCACCCGTGCTGGACGACGCTACCCTTGACGCGCTCTCCTTTTCTGCACGCGTGCCTGCCGCTTTTGGATGTGCATTCGCCTAAGTGCTTCCCTCCCCCAATCCGTCTCTCGCGTCTGCCCTCTTATCTCTGGGTGCATGTGCGCGCTTTACGCTGGCGCACGTGCTGTGACGGCTTCTGTTCAGTTTTTTCGGCGACATCACGCACCAGACACAAACCCCCACCCCCGAAAGGAAGAAGGGAAACGGCTGCGCTTCGAACGAAGCGGGCACGTCTCACGCGTCCATCTCTGTCCTTCGTCTGTCGCGTTTCGACGCTGGCTGGTGTCTGAGTGCGGGCGCCCATCCAGGGCACACTTCAACTTGCTTTACAGCACCTGCCTTGGTCCGCGGCCGAGGCAACGAAAGGGCTGTTTCTCCTTGTTGCCACGACGGGTGAACGTCCGCGCGCAATGCACAGCGGCACGACGGAGAAGGAAATGCCGTCGCCATGCCCGAACCACATACACGAACGACGGGCCTGCGGGCCTCCTGTGTTGCATGTGAACGTGCTTTACGGGCTGTCGAACGAGGAGACCGCCTCAAACTCGTTTCCGGCCTCCTTCGGTCGGACAACATCAAGTGGGGTCGGCGCCCTCAACCGCGCCGGTCCTGTGAGCAGCCTGCCAGCGTCTGCGGCTGCGTCCGCCTCTCGGCGGGCACCAGATGGCTCGTTGTCGCCGATGTGCTCGGCCCTCAGCTTGAGCGCGATGAGCGGCAGTGGTGCGGTGCAATCCTCCACCTTGGCGAAGCCCGTCCTGGATTTGTCGCAGGTACGCTGCATCCCACTCGACCAGTGGGTACCGGATGCACACGTGGTGAACTGCATGGCACCGGGCTGCAGCAACAGCTTTTCTCTCTTTAACCGCAAGCATCACTGCCGTATGTGCGGGCGCGTCTTCTGCTCCTCGTGCTGCAACAACCTCGTGTACATACCGGCCGCCGTTGTGAACAAGGCGAATAGCTCGACCGAGGGTACGGCGGCGGGCAGCTATTCGGCAACCGCCAACACGTCCGTGAGCTCCGTTGTTACTCCCGAGCCGCAGCAGTTTAACCGCGCGTGTGCGAACGACGGCAGTGCGTCGCCAAACGGGATGCGGCGAGGACCACAGGCCCCCGCAGCGCAGGGACTCGATGTGTCCCCTGCGTCCAGCGCTACACTGTTCCCCGGCCCTCTGCCTGTCTGCAGCGATGGAAACGGTCACCTACCGTCTAACGCGCTCACCTCCCCGTCGGCGGTGACGGCGCTGCCGTCATCACTGTCTCCGTCCACCCAAGCCGCGGTGCCATGCCGTGTGTGTGCCAGCTGCTCCTACGAGGTCCAGCTGGTGGTGTCTACTCGGCAAGAAAACGGCGAGCCGCGCCGCCGCAGCCGCGGTGAGCTCAAGATGATCCAGCGCGTCCTCCTCGTCAACGTCATGAGCTTCCTGACGCTGCGCGACTTGGCGAATGTGTCGCTTGTCTCGGCGGACTTCTACTTCATGTCCCGAGACAACATCATCTGGTACCAGTACAATATGACGCGGTGGGTTCAGGAGGCCGAGCTGCCGCGACTGTCGTCGCTCAACTCGCGTGCTGCGGCGTCTCGAATGCAGCAGCAGCGAGGGCCCAGCTGGTACACCTATTCCTCGGGCAGTGGGGCCCGCAGCTCTTTGATAGACGACATGTTCTCGAGTGCGCCGGTGATTCAAGATGCCACCACGCTCTCGGAGAGCGAGGCGGCTAAGCGCGTCATCTCGTTGCATGCGCGGTACAACTACACCCAGTTCCTTGACTTTGCGCGACGGCAGGAGATGGCACGGTGTGAAGGACTGTCGTCTTTCTCGCTCGGTGCTCGCCTCTTGCTGTCGAGCCCTATTCGCGTGGCGCTTGTGGGGCCGTGCGGTATCGGCAAGACAGCCAGCGCTCACGCCTTCCTTGGCGAGAAGCCTTCACAGATGGTGGTGCGGCCGACCATTGGGTTTGAGCGGCGTGCCGTGACAGTGCGGCTGGCCCGCGGCCTCTTCGCGGAGGCCGTGCTGCACATCTACGACCTCAGCGGCGCCGACCGCTACGGGGAGCTGCGCCGCTTCGTGTGTCGGCACTGCCATGCGATTGGTCTCTGCTATGACCCGTCCCGAAAAGTGACGCTGGTGCAGGCGGCAGATATTATGATGGGGCTCGAGAGCGCTCTGGGCCCGCAGCCGGTAGTGATCTGCGGACTGATGCGACAGCCACATTATACCTCGAGCTCGAGCAGCGCACCCCTTCATCACCACAGGGCAGGCCCCGCTCGCTTTCCCGCTGTGGTGTCTGCAGCAACTGCGTTGAACCTCTCAGCGCCCCCGAAGAAGGAGGACGAATGCTCTCACTCGATGCTGGTCGGCTCTGCTGAGGCTGAGGCTGCGGGTGGCGTTGCAGGCGAGTCGACGGGTGCCGCGCCAATGTGCGGCGCTGCCAACGGTTGTAACACGCCACCTCAAGCCAGCAGCAGCCCTGCAGGTACCGCGGTCAGGTTGCCCGGCGTTGTTGCAGAGAATGGTGGTCACGAGAGCTGTGACGGACTGCAGGATGACGCCGCGGTATCGCCGATTCCATCACCTACGCCGCCGCCGTTCACCATCGC
The DNA here is from genome assembly GCF_000002875.2 of Leishmania infantum JPCM5. NCBI lineage: Eukaryota > Euglenozoa > Kinetoplastea > Trypanosomatida > Trypanosomatidae > Leishmania > Leishmania infantum. The sequence continues at coordinate 519,511 of NC_009398.2, forward strand.
CTCTCCGCAGAGTAGCGTGCTCGAAGTGTCGGTCGAGGACGCGGTGGGCATTACCGTTCGAGGCCACTCATCCATCCATTGTCCGCTGCTGCACCCCACCCCGTTGTTCGAGGCTCTCGTGCAGTCTGTGCTGGACCTTTTAGTGGAGGCGACGGTGGCCAGCACGAGCACCATATCGGAGATCAGCGCGGGGCTCACGACGCATGGCGGCGGCAGCGGCCCGCAAAGCTTTCCGACGTGTTGTCCGAGCTCTCTGAGCGCTGGCAGTGCGCCAGCGAGCGCGATGCGAGTCGCTTCTACGCGCCGCCGTCCGCACGCATCGCGGGCAATTATGGAGGACCTGCTGAACCTGACGATGCAGCCCTGTGCACTGGACATCTTGCTGGATCGAAAGTAGACGGGCGCCGCGGAGAGTACCGCCGCAGACACGGGTCCTGCTCTGTTTCTCCTGCGCTTGCCGTTGGGTGCTGCAGATGTAAAGAATGCGCTCCTCGACAAGAGCGTGTTGCGCCTCACGTCGAGAAACAGTGCACTGCTCTATCGAGGCTTGTGTGGTGATGCTGTGCTCACGCTCACGCCTGCGATTGCCTCGCTACTCTTTTGCCCCTTTTGCTCTCTGCGTCGGATGTTGCGTGTAGGTCTGTGTGTCCGTACGTCGGCGCTTCGCCGTCCCCCTTTTCTGATTTGGCGCAACTGGGCGGTAATGGAGTGCTACGCTGCTGTCTCTCCTCTCTTGCCGTGCTCGTCTCTCGGCGTCTTGGTGCTCGCTGGGGTTTCTTCTGCTGCTGCTGCTGCTCACTGTCCTGTGTGCGCTCACCCCTCTCACATGTTCGGATGTGCTTATAGGCGTCTCTTGTCCCGGCTCAAGCATCGAAGCGCTGCCGCAGCGTCTCCTGCCTCCTGCCTCTTCGCGTCCGATCTTAATACACCGTCACCTCAAACGTGCGCACCGACGCGCGACTATTAGCGGGCGCTGCCCGCACCCACGAGACGCGGAAACACACTGCACTATGCGGGTGCTTGTGAAGGACTCGGCCACCCTTAATGAAAGCATGTCCTGTGCCCATGAAAAGCTCCACGCTGCTCGCTCATGGCGTCTGCCTGTGTGGGGTGAGACGGACGCGCATCGCCTCAGTTCCTCCTTCGCCCTCGCTCTGTCTGCACCGCCAGCCTTGCGTGCCTGCCGCCATGTCCATGAATGCCCTCGCTTTTTGTCTTGCGTTCTGCGGCACGTTGCCTATCTCCCCCCCTCTTCACCTCTTCGTCTTTTCGCGCACAGTATGCTGTTCACCGACGTGTTCGAGGCACCCTGCTCACGTGCGCTGCCGCTCCTCGCTCTCCTCCTCTCCTCCCTCTTGGTGCCTGCCCGTCAACCTCGCACATACCACAGCCGAGGTCACAGCCGACTGCGATTACACAGAACGTCTCATCCGTCGTATATATCGGGCAGCGAGGCCTGCCTCTACACCGGGAGGGGTGGTGGCGTCTGACGCAACGTGCCTCCTTCACCCACCTTTGCTTCTACAGTGGCTTGCCGCGACTCTCTGTCTGTGAATACCAAATTCCCTTAGACTCACGCACACCCACCCATCCAGCGAGCGCCCACTCGAGGCGCGGCGAATCTGGCCGGCGGATTGCTTTCCACCTAAACAGAGCCGTTTTCTCTTTGTTTGCCGTCGCCTCTCTGTGCTGCGCATGGCGTCGACCACCGCGACGGACAAGGACTTCTTGGCCAAGAAGATTGTCTCGGCTGATGGGCCGAGGGGTGGGGAGGTGGTGCACGACGTGTCCCTTAGCGAGTGGTGCATCACCCGCATTGAGCCGGAGGAGGAGTCCAACCGTCGACGGTCGGTGCTCGAGCGCATCGTCAACGTGGTGCGGGTGTGGATTCGCCACACGATGATCACGGAGTTCCGCATGCCAGAGGCGGCGGCGGCGCAAGTCGAGGGCCGCATCTTTGCCACCGGCTCCTACCGATACAACGTGCACACCTCTGGCAGCGATATCGACATGGTGCTGATTGCCCCCAGCCGCATCACCCGCGAGCACTTTTTCAACACGCTGGCGCCACGGCTGAAGAGCGAGCCGTGGGTGACAGACCTGCACTGCATTCGTGAGTCTCGCGTGCCGATCATTGCGATGGTGTGCGACGGCATCGACATCGATCTCTCGTTTGGGTCGATCCGGCAGGACCGCGTACCGGAGGTAATCACGGATGACCTTCTGCAGGGCCTCGACGAGCAGTCCGTGCTGAGCTGTAACGCCGTGCGAGTGGCACACAACATAATGGATCTCGTGCCGAACAAGGCCGTTTTCCGTCAAACCTTGCGCTTCGTGAAGGCTTGGGGCAAAGCAAGGTCCATCTACAGCAACACCTTCGGCTTCCCGTCCGGCATTGGCTGGGCCATACTCACCGCCTTTGTGTGCCAATGCTATCCCAACCAGAACGCCGCCGGCATGGTCACTCGCTTCTTCCGCACGTACCACACGTGGTTTAAGCCGAACCCGCACGAGACCGGCACCGAAAACCGCGCCATCTACCTCACCGAGTCCATGCGGGCCCGCACCCACCTCGGCCGCGGCTGGGACCCGCGGGAGTCTAAGTCGGATGCGATGGCACTCTTCCCGGTGCTGACGCCGGCGGTGCCATACGGCAATACCTGCTACAATGTTACTCTCACCAACCTGCGCCAGCTCTGCGACGAGTTCCAGCGCGGCCACGATCTGCTTAGCAAGGACCTCGGCATGAGCGCGGCGGAGGCGAAGGCGAAGTTCGGCCCGTTCGGAGTTTGGTCGCGTGTGTTGGAGCCGGCCCCGTTCTTTGGCAAATTCCAGCACTACCTGCAGATCAAGGTCTCATGCAGCGATGCGGAGCACTACCAGGCCTACGCGGACGGCGTGGAGTCGCGCATACGTATCCTCTGGGCCGGCAACGCCTCGTCACGTGGCCACACGCTGGAGGACTACCGCCAGCTTCGCCTGCACCTGAACCCGCGCCGGTTCGAGGACCCCGAGGAAGTGCAGCTGCGCACGCGACTGACAAGCAAAGCCACTGGCGCGGCGGCGGCGTCGAGCCACACTCGCGGCAGCGTCGGCTCTCGCACCTCTGGCCAGCTTGGCGACGGCGGCAGCTCTCTCGTTGGTAGCATCAACGCGAAGGATAGCAGTGCCCCCTCAGGTCCGACGTGGTTCACGGCGCACTACTTCATTGGCATGGCCGTCGACACGAAGGTGTCCTCGGCCAAGATCGACCTCGCGCCCGCCATCCGTACCTTCCACACTGTCGTTCGCGAGCTTCGTCAGTACCGTGAGGGCGTCACGAGGCTGCCAGTGATAACGGTTGTAGACATGGCACGCATCCCGACCTTCGTCAAGGAAGCAGCTGGGCACGTCGAGGAGACGGCGGTGGCGCGGGAGGAACGGAGCTCCGGCGAGGCGGAGGAGGCGCGCAACAGCAGCAACACTGCCGCATGTGCAGACGCGGCCAAACGCGACGGCACATCGGCGGCGTCGACGACAACATCAAAGCCGAGCACGGCGACGAGCGGCTCCACCGGCACGACAGCGAGTGCGGCTGACGGTTCGGCCAACGAGAAGAGTCGCGGCCTTCACGACGGCGGTGCAGGTAGCGGCGCAGCATCGAGTATCGACAGCCACGCACGTAAGCGCACGCGAGATCAGTACGGCACCGATGGCCAAGCTACCGTGGCAGCCAAGGCGGAGACCTCGATGACAGCTGCCGGCAGCGGAAGCGGTGCGGCTGGCAGTGCGCAGGCGGAGGAAGACGCCGACTACATCGAGCAGGCGCTTGGACTGGACTTCTAGGTGAACGCGCCACGAGAGGCTGCGGCGCCGATGAAGCGGCGCGTATAAACAAGCACGAAAAACCAATGATGTTTTGGTGGTGTGTGCATGTGTGCCTGATGCGGTGCCAGATGCTCTGGCGCATGTTCTGGGCGCACATAGTAAGGATGACAAGCTGCCAACGATCTGCCAGTTCAATGGGTCGCTGCGAATGAGGAAAGGAGTGACTTGATGCACGACCGATCCTGCTGCCGCGGGGGAGGGGGCGGAGGAGGAGAGGGGGTACAGCGACGGGGAGCTAGGCGAGGAGTCCCACGAAAGCAACAAGACTCGAGCGACTTTGTCTGTCTGTGCGACCAGTCGCATCGCCGCTGCTTCGGCGACCATGATGGACGCATACGTCCCTACTTCTCTTTTCTGCTCAACCCGCCGCACGCGCGCTCACACACTTATGCACTTTTCACGAATTTGTCACCCACTTCCGTTGCACCACGGTTGTGCGTGTGCATGGGTGTGCCACTACGCGTGCATGTGCTCGACAGCGCTGCGGGCCTCTTTCACTGCACATCTGCGTCAACGCACCTCCCTATCTTCACCTCCACTCCATCCCCCAACCCGCTGTCGTTGACCGTCTCCAATCCTTCACGTGCTCCCCTCCCCCCCCCCCCACACACACAATCACCATAAAACGCAAGAGCGAACGATATCGAGGGTCCAGTGACACGCTGCACTTCCCCCCTCCCCCCAATAATTAGCCAGTCTGCACTCGCTCTCTCTATACACGGAGTCGCGCGTGGCGATGTACACAGGCATATTGGTATACACCGTCATGCATGCATAGGGCGCTTCGCTCACCGATACTCGTTTTTGCACGCACACACGCCTTTTTCCTTGGTGTATCGGGCTGCAGAGATGCTGAGTCGGCTTTCTGAGCGTTGCAGCATCGCCACCGGGCTTGAGCAGGTGCTGCGCCGTCATGTGTGGAGCGCGGCATGGCTGCGCGATGCCGAGCCAGCGGCAGCCGCCAGTCAGAACATCGATCTCAGTTGCCTGATGGAGCGTGCAGGCCGCGCGGCGTACGACGTCTTTTCAAACCTTTACACCTCGCAGCAACACTGGCTGATCCTGGTGGGCTCAGGCAACAACGGAGGTGACGGCTATGTCATCGCGCGACACGCCCGCGAGGCCGGGAAGATCGTGACGGTGCTGTGCATGCCTCACAGCAAGCCGTTGCCGGCGGAGGCGGCAAGTGCTCAGCATGCGTGGAAGGCGGTTGGCGGCACCGAGACTACGATGAACCCCGGCGCGCCGTTGCAGCTACCCGCCGACGTCGACCTTATCGTGGACGGCTTGCTGGGGACCGGCATCTGTGGGCCCCCTCGAGAGCAGTACGAGGATGTCATCCGGCACATCAACGGTCTCCCGGTGCCTCGGGTGGCTATCGACATTCCATCCGGTCTCAACGCCGAAACCGGGGAGGTTGCCGGCGCGTGCGTGAAGGCGGACCACACGGCTACCTTCATCTGCCTGAAGCCTGGGCTGCTCACGGGGCAGGCAAAAGACTATGTCGGGCAGCTGCACTACCGCAGCCTCGGCTTGGAGGATTGGATGACGGCGCCGGAGCGGATGAGGGCGGCCTTGTGCCGCCGCGTGGCGCTGGACGACGTCTACGAGTACTTCGGCATTAGGCGGTCGGCGTTGGCACACAAGGGCAGATGTGGCAAGGTCATCCTTGTCGGCGGAGACCACGGCTTTGGAGGTGCCACTCTCATGTCGGCCGAGGCCTGCGTGACGGTCGGAGCCGGGCTCACCCGCGTGCTGACTCGCCCCGAGTATGCAGCACCGTTGTTGACGCGCTGCCCAGAGGCGATGGTGACAGCCGTGGAGACGGACACGGGCGGGCAGCTGGAGCAGCAGATGCTCGCGGCTTTCGAGTGGGCCTCTACGCTGGCGGTCGGACCTGGACTTGGCACCGGCGCGTATGGCCAGGCGGCCTTGACCGCTGCTCTGCGACACGCTGAGGTGCATCAGGACAAGACACTGGTGCTGGATGCGGATGCGCTGAACCTTCTCGCAGGCCGCCTTCACGGCAAGGAAGGGGGTGCTGCTGCCGGCGCTGGTAAACACCTGCCGGTGCTTCCGAACAGCATAATCACGCCGCACCCCGGTGAGGCGGCCCGCTTGTTGGCCTGCCGCGTCGCAGATGTGGAGAAGGACCGCCTCGCCGCGGCTCGCCGCCTTGCTGCCATTTTGGGTGGGACTTGCCTCCTCAAGGGTCCTGGCACGATTGTGCACTGCCACAGCAGTGCGAAGACAGCAATCGTGGATGCCGGAAACGCCGGCATGGCAAGCGGTGGCATGGGCGATGTGCTGACTGGGCTGCTGGCAGGCCTTGCCGCGCAACGAATGCACGACACCTTCAACACGACCTGTGCAGGCGCTCTCGTGCACGGCGTCGCTGCAGATATGGTGGCCGCCGAGGACGGGCGTGGCACACGCGGTATCCGAGCGACTGAGCTCATTCATCGCGTACCCTTGATCGTCAACGCCTCCGGGCCATCTCCTGCTACCCGGCAGCGATCAAGTGGACCATGAGGTTCGCGCGCGAGGCATAGGGTGAAGAAACATGCGTGTGTGGATGTTGTGTGTGTGAGGGGTAGAGGGGGAGAGCATTGCAGGCAGCTTTTCGGGGCGGCGGCCGCCTCCATCGTAGATGGCTATTGGTTTTCGCTGAGCAAGCGCATGACTGTTGCTTTCTATGCGACCTTCCTCCTTCACTCTCCCCTCAGCCGCCGTACAGCCGAGCTCATGACAGCTCTCTATTCCAATTTGCTTCTTGAAGTCTTCCCTGCGGCTTGCTCGAGTGGATAGCCGTTCCGGCCAGGATGGATCCCTTGCGCAGTGCTGAGCGCGTGCATGTGCCCACTACACCCACGTATGCTTCAAAAAAGACTTCTTCTATGGAGATAGATAGGCACATATGCGTGCTCGTGCATGTGGACGAGCGTGTGCGCGTGCGCGCCTTCTTTTCCCTTATCGGAGGCTACTCAGGGCTATGAACAGCTTCGTCGCAGCGGGTTTGGCGTTGAGCGACGAGAGTCTTCAGCGCCTTCACTGCCGCCACGCCATTCCGTAGACGTACGCGACGCCCCCTCCCGCCCCCTTCCCCTTACACCACGCACTCGCACGCCTCGACGTCTTTCACTGTGCTGACGCTACATTGTTTGCGCCTCTCACGTCACATCTTCATCTTCTCCCTCTTTTCCACGTACACTTACATATCACGCATCACGCAGGTCCGTCATTGGCTCACACGCATGCATCGAGGTCAGGATGACCGAGTCGCCGACGCCGAAGACCGGCGTGCGGCGTGCAGGGCGGAGGGCGGTCCGGATGGTGTCACACCCCCGTCGTCGTCGGAGAAACGCGGTGCCGACGGCGACGGGAGCACTAGCACGTGCAAGGAGGGCGGCACGCTTCGCCTGCCCCCGCTGAACATTCAGTTGACGGATCACCCGCTTGAGTCTGTGTCGTCGACGCACCGGGCGGACCGCCTGCTCAAGCCAGCCAGCCCGTGGGCACGCGAGCTCGACTTTAGCGACCGCGCCTATACCCCCCACACCGTCTTCATACTGCTCAGCATTCTTATGTCCATCTTGCTCATGTTGCGGTACTACTATTACCCCAACATGGGCGTGGCGGCGAAAGTGAAGGTTGGCCTCTCCGCTGCTGCCTTTGTTTTTATTGGCTTTGGTGCGGTACACCTTCCCGACTCCCTAATGGTACGACCCCACCCGGCTGTGTGGCGTGCCGTCCTGGCGCTTGGCGTGCTATATCTGGTGTTCCTCACCTTTATGATATTTCAGGACCTGGAGACGGTGCGGAAGATAATGGGCTACTACGATGCTTCCCTGTTGAACAAGCTGCCAGAGCGCACCTACGCGCAAGACTGCCGCATGAGCACCGAGGAGGACCCCTGGTTCTTTGTCCACACCTCCTTCGACGTCTTCCTCCTCGCTCACTCGCTCGGCTACGTCATCAAGATGCTCATACTGCGGGACTGGCGCATGGTGACGGCCGTGTCGCTCGGCTTCGAGGTTGTGGAGGTGACCTTTCAACACGTGCTGCCGAACTTCAGCGAGTGCTGGTGGGATCATATCGTACTCGATGTGCTGATCTGCAACGCGGGCGGGATGCTGGTAGGGATGTGGCTGCTGCGGCAGCTGAACGCGAAGCAGTACAAGTGGATCGCTCTAAAGGAGATTCCAACCGTGAAGGGGAAGGCGAAGCGGCTCCTTGAGCAGCTGGGGCCGCGCAGCTTCGAGCGCTACAACTGGAACATCTTCCAGAGCCCGACGCGCTTCTTCCAGGTCACCGGCATCCTCCTGCTGATGCTGCTTCAGGAGCTGAACTGCTTTACAATGAAGGCGATCCTGCATATGGCGCCAACGCATCACATTGTGACATGTCGACTGGCCCTGTGGGCGCTGCTCGCCACTTCGTGCCTGCGAGAGCTGTACGAGTACATGACAAACCCGCGCATCAAGCGCATCGGCACAACGGCGTGGGTGGCGATACTTGGCATGGGCATGGAGACCATATGGATCACAAAGATGGCCGTCGAGGGGCAGTACTTCCAAGACGCGGTCATGCCCACTCACGTCGCGGTGCCGTGGATGGTTGCCATCGCCGCGTTTGGGATTTGGCTGGTCTTGTACTTTGGTGTCTTGTCCCTGGAGCAGCGCAATCGCCGTCGCGGTGCGGCGTACCTACTCGTGAACCTCTTCTTCTACGCGGCTGCTGTGTGTGTGCTGGCGCTGTTCCTAATGGGTCTACCCGATCTACAGATTGGTCGGCAGGCATTCGAGTCGGCGATGGCGCCGTATGAGCGGTACATCTTCCTTTGGCGCTAGCGCTGGCAGAACGAGAGGTAGAGAAGGCGACGGACAAACAGGGGGAAGGGTGGACAGCTAGCATGCAGGCTGCGTAGTTAGCATGCGCGCGCATGGGCCATGCCAGCTGCTCGCGTCTGCGCCATCTTCCTTCTCTCATCTCTTTCTCATATCAAGTTCCCCCGTTGGGGCTGCGTTTCTTCGCTTCGACTTCGCTCCCTGATGATGCCGGGCCGTCTGACCGTGGCATCACAGGGCCCAGCATCCCGCCCCTTGCTGGGAAGCCGAGCAGCCTGCACAGCCAGCCCTCGAATTGCGGCTTACGGGCTCTTGGTGCCGGCGAGCCGGTCTGGGTTGGCGCTGCGCCAAGGAGGCTGGCGGTAGTGATCACGCTTGGTCCAGCGCACTACGAATCGCGTCGCTGACTCAACGAGTATATGCCTCCGCTTCCTGCTGCTCTGCTTTGGCTGCGTTGCGGTGATGTGGAGTGTAAGCCTGGACCCTAGCCTGCGCCGCATGCAGTGGAGGTGCAGTGGGCCTGAACGACACCCAACGGCGCTGGTTGGGCCGGCTCCTTGACGCAGCCGTGGTGCGAACGAGCTCGGTGAGGTGCTGTTGTGCGCACATATATATATATGCATCTGTGTGTGTGTGTGTTAGCTTGCTCGTGGTAGAGTGGCGCTGTGAAAGATGGGCGTATGCGTGACTTCTTCATGTGCCTTGCTGGTTGGTCGTCACATGAGTCGCTAATATAAGAATGCAGACATCCCGTTGCATTGATGTGCGTGCATACGTGTGCGTGTGTGTCTGTGCGTGCGTGCGTGGAAAACGTGACTGTATGAGCGCTCGGTGCTCTGATCGTCGCTGGAAGGCGTTTGGGGATGGCGCAGGTGAACATGCGGCACTCAAGCCGTCTTCTTCCTCGCGCATGACCACGTTTGCCTGTCGGTGCAGGCACCATGCCGTGCCGTGAGGGCAAAACGAGTGCCGCGGACTCGCTTGCCGGAGTCCGCACCGGCGGCTCGTTGCACCACACATTGTCCACCGCTGTTCGCCACACTCTCTTCTTCTTATGCCGCGTCCGTCTGGGTGTTCGTGCGCGCCTGCTGATCTTTTCAATGCAGCGTCCGTTCGGCGTCGTGCCCTTCTTTGTTTTGGTTGACGCGCACTTGCCTTTGCAGGACGCGCTCGCACCATCGAGACACACAGACACACACACACGCACGAATCTAATCAAGCTCCTACGCAGAAGCATCTAACGTTTTTCGGTGTCGCAGCACAGCCGCGTTTCGTTTTCCTCCTTCGCAAGCTTCTGCGGAGGAACACGAGCGGAACAGCACACACCCATACACAGACAGACAGACACACAGACACACAGACACACATAACCAGCCATGCCGGCATTGAAGCCGTTGCTCGTGTTCGGCCTACGTGGCACTCTCGTGGAGCGCATCCATGTACGCCACGTCCCGGAGGGTATGCCAGCGGCGGACTTCACTGTGGGCTTGGTGAAGGTGTGGCTGCGCCCCCACATGATCGAGGTTCTTAACGAACTACAGGAGCACTGCCGCCTCGCGATTTGGAGCTCCACCACTGCGCGCAACACACACCCGCTCGTGAATGCGGTGTTTGGGTCAAACATGACGCTGCAGGCTGGTGCAGGAACCGCGACGGCAGCACCGGCTAAGCAGGAAGCTGTCAGCACGTCTGCTGGAGCTGTAGCCTCCGCCAGCAACGGGCGCGGTGGGCGCTTCGGTAAAAAACGGCGGCCGACCACAGCCGAGGCGGCGGATGAGGAGAGCGTGCCAGAGGCCGCCATCAACGTTCCTCAGCCGCAGCGAGTTCACTTTGAGTTTGTCTGGACGCGCGAGCACACGCGTGTGGACGACTTCCGTCGCCTCAACGCGGCCGTTAGCGATGACAATCACGCCACAGTGAAAGACCTGTCTCAGGTGTTTGCGCAGTTTCCGTCTATCGCGCAGCCGCAGAATACAGTGCTCATCGACGACACCCCCAGCAAGGCGAAGATGCAGGCAGACAACTACCTGTGGCTCGATACGTGCAACAGCCTGCGCATCAAAGACGAAACGGGTTTGCACCGTCTGCGCGACTTTGTGATGAAGGAATTAGTGCCAGCGGATGATGTGCGCGAACTGCTGCCGCGCCGCATCCGGATGTGAAGTGCAGACGTCTGTGCGTGTGTGCGTGTACGCAAGAGGACTCTTCACACCTTTTTAACGAAATTCTGGTGTTTACGGTGATGGCGCGTGTGCGTGTGTGTGTGTGTGTGCGTGTGCGTGCTTGCAGGCACGCGTACGTACATATCTGTGCCGGTGCGCAGAGGGCGGCAGCGAACCGGGGCGCAAGTATGCAGAGAGACGCCAAGGAAGGCAATGCATTCGGATGCGCAGCGCGGCGTCACGCGCGTGAGCGTACGAACGCACGGCAAGTGCGCGGAGATAGTTGAGGAAGCCGCGATGTCAGAGGAGCGGGGCGTAACGTGACGAAGGAGTACAAGGCGTGTGAAGTACTCATGATGAGCCCGTCGGCCTGTGCCTGCCTCGCTCTCAACCCCTCTCCCCATCCTCCCCTCTACACACTGTTATGCCCCTTACATCAGTGAACGCCCGTTGCGGTGGCCGATGTTGGCTGCCCGACCTTGATGGACGGTTGCCCGTCTCTCTTTCTCGCTCACGTTGCCGTTCTTCCTCCCTCCTTTCCTCCACCCCTCCTCGCCCCTACCCTCTCCGCTGCTCACTTCTCTTCGACTGCTGTGACCTCACCCACCCACCCCCGTCGCTGCTTCCTTGCCGCATTCTCTGACAAGAACGACTCTACGTTTGACCGCGAGAGAAGACTGAGCTTCAGCGCCCCTCACACCTCCATCCCACGTTGCTCTCCTTCGACGCTTCCCTCCCTCCTGCTCTTCTTCGTGCCCGCTAAGACAGCTCTGCCGCCCTTTTTCGACTTTCTACGGGGAGGGCGAGACGTTTTCTCCCTTCGCTGCTCATACGTCGACTGGGAGCCGCCCTACGCGGTGCCAGCTCCTGCTGCTCCTCCGTGTGCTCGCCCCGCCTTCTGCCCTCAGGCGTGCTGAGAAGGCGCGGCAGACGGACGAAAACAGGGACGAGGCCAATGTCAGTGGAGACGCAGGATGTGGAGGTCGAGGTCGACCTGTCGAAGCTCATTGACGTCGGCCTCACCTTTCTCCCTCTGCAGCTCACTATCAAGGACATCCTTCAGCGGCTTGTACGGCTGGAGAAGGAGAACGCCATTCAGAACGATCACATCGCTCAGCTGACGGCGAACGTGGCGGAGCTGGAGGCGGCAGCCGCCGCTCAGTCCCCCGCGACTGACCGCAAAGGCGACAAGGAGGACAAGGACGCCGAGGCAGAGCACGCGGCCCTATGGGAGGAGATGTCGCGGCTGAACGAGCTACTAGGCGAGCTGCAGGACGACGCCGAGCGGGGTCGGCACACCATCGACGAGATCTACGCGGCTCGCAAGCACCAGAGCAGCGCTGCCGCCGCAATGACCGGCGCCTCGTCCCACGCGTCGCTGAGCACGGTCAGCAAGTCAGCCGCCACTCCTCTCGCTCACTCGCCCGCCAGTGGTGCCGGCACCTCTGGAATCGTGGTCCCTGCACACGGCGCAAGCGCCGGCAGCGCCGCCCCCTCCCAGAGGCAGCAGGACCTCGTCGAGGCTTCGGGGTCGTCGGTGCCGGTGGGCGACATCATCCTGAGCAAGGCACACGAGGCACTCGAGCTGGTATTGGAGGCGCCGTATGCTGCCTTCTGTGACTCCGGCGATGCTCGCCAGCGCGCAGAGGCCGGCCTTCGCGGCAGCGAAACCAGCACTCGGGCCACGCAGAGCTCGTCGCCCACGTCCGCCGGCGGCAGGGCGCGCCCTCGTCGTGCCGTGTCCGTTGTGGACGGCCCCCACGGACCGCACGCTCGCTCGTCTGTCTCCTTCCCACAGCTCCGGGACTCCCCTGTGCTGCAGGACGCCCACACCCCTGCGTCACCGCCCCAGAAAACGTGGGGCTCGTCTGTCGAGTGGACGGCGGCGACTGGCGGCGAGGATGCCGGCGAGCACCGTGAGGCAACCACGCCTATCATCGAGCCCGTGCCATCTGTTCAGCCGCAGCTACGCCGACCAAGCACGTATGCCGAGAAGCGCATGACAGCCGGTGCGGCGCGGCGCACCTCCGCTCGCGCTGCGGCTGGCGCTGGGGGTGCCTCCGAAACAGGCTCGCCGGCGACACCGCCGTCTGTCTTTGACAAGCTCCGCCGCGACGGGGAGGATATCGCCTACCTGAACCGCGTCGTGGCGGAGATTTTGGGGGAGATGAAGGGGTTGCACGACGACGTTGACTTACTGCGTACAAACCGCCAGGAATCGGACGACGCGACTAGCCGGTCTGGTGCGGTAGTGGACAGCGACGGGCTCGATGGCTTGCTTCGGCGATTGGCCCGCGTTGAGGGCGACATCATGGACGCTCGCCAGCACACGCGACACCGCGACAACCAGCTTCAGGAAGAGCTGGGCGACCTGAAGAGGCAGCTACGCGTGGCGCGTTGTCTTACGGATGACGACGTGGACGCGCTGCACAGTGTAGCCGATCTCACGGAGCGCGTGCTCCAGCTCGAGCAGCGCGTGCGTGCGCTGGAGAGCGGCCAGGGCATGCTGCAGGAGCAGTTTGCGAACGTGCTTGCGGTGGGCGACGGCACCGGCGGCGATGGCTCCTCGGAGGTGAATGCTATTCAGTTCGCCGCCCTTCAGGGCGCCGTGAAGGGGCTGGAGAAGCAGCTCGCTGCCCTCCTGGCGGCGCAGGAGGGTCAGCGGGATTGGACGGATGACATTCGAAAGCTGAGCGAGGGCGTGCGGTCGGTGGAGGCTGAGGTGGAATCGGCTCAGGGTCAGCTGCAGCGCCTGCAGAAGGAGGCATACCGACTGGACGAGGTAAAAGCGAACCGCACCGAGCTGCCGGACGACTCCCTTCTCGAGAAGGCACAGCACTGCAGCAGCGTCGGCGCCGGCGATGGGGCGGCAATGTCCGATCTGGCCTCGCGCATCTCGCGTGCCGAGGCGAATATCGAACACATCAGCGAGGGCAAGGCTGACCGCAGCGCCCTCCACAAGCTGCGTGACGAGCTCAACGCCTTGCGACAGCTCGTGGAGCTGCTGAACGCGCAACACCGTGACCTCGTCGACACCGAGGGAGGTAGGCCGAGCGCGGCGATGGAGAGCATGCTCCGCGAGCTGCAGGGCGAGCTGAGCGCTCTGAAGGAGGCGCACAACACGCGCTTCGCCGGTGGCGGACTGAGTGGCGAGGATGCCAAAGATCTGATGGACAGCATCGAGCGACTAGACCACTGCAAGGCCGACGCCACCCTCGTGGCGAATAAAGCCGAGCGCGACTACGTTGAGAACGCGCTGGAGCGACTGATGCGCGAGGTGGAGCAGGTGCTGAACGCGACGAATGCAGGCCTCATAGACACCCTAGAAAAGTCGCTCGGCATTCTGCGCGACATGATTGACGGCAAGGCAACAAAGCAGGACGTGGCGAACCTGCAAGGATGGATGTCGGAGGCGAACATCGGCGGCGGCGCTGGCGCGCCAGATGGGCTGACTGGCTTCAAAGGCTTCCGCTGCCTTGGCTGCAACCGGCCAATGGACAACATGCGACCTCGAACGCTACCGGCAACCATGACCCCCTTCTTGAACCGTAATCCGCAGAACCACCCGCAGGACAGCGTCACCCGTACAATCCAGCAACAGCATGCACCGCCCCGCTCTGGGGGCGGTGGTGGAGGTCAGGCGCCCGTCGCTGGTGTTACCGCCTCCTCCTTGCGCTCAGCCGGCAGCCCGGAAGGGTCGCTCCACCGTAGCACCAATAGCGAGCCGCTGCCTCCGATAGAACCCATGTAAACTAGGAACGTAAAGCACGCCCCGTAGCCTGCGAGGTCGTGGCCATGTACAGTGATGCGTGTATATCTCGGCTCGCGCTGCCGTGGATCGCCGCCGCCGCCGCACTCTCTTTCTCCGCCTCAACGATCGCTTTTGCATGTTTCGCCTCAGCGCCTCTGCGTGCGCTGTGTGGCGCACTCGCGCCTTCCCGAGTGTCCTCCGCGGGCGAGAGCGCGCGCGCTCTCTGTGTTCGTTTTATATATATATATATATCGTTTAGCTTCTGCGCTTTCTTTGCTGTGGCATTCCACAGGTGATGTAACAACTTCCGTCTGCGCTCTTCGCACTCTCGCGCTGCGTGGGCGTGGGACGGTGCTTTTCCATCTTTCTCTACGCGGCCACTTCGCCCTGGACACCGTTGACCGTCTCTGGTCCTTCACCCCACCCTCCGGTCGATGGGCATCGCCGACGCGCCTCTCTCTGTATTTCTCGCACCCACTCCCTGCCCCTTTGATTTTGTGCAATTCAACGCGCGGGAGGTGCAGCAAATTGGTGATTCTCGCGCTCTTGCTCCGGCTTCGATCCCCTGATGGCGCAGTGTGTCTGTGTGCATGTTTGTGTGGAAGGGGGGACGGGGCGCACCTCGGTGCGTGGCATCCAGGGCCCACTCCCCACGCTGTGCGAGAGCAGGCCAGGCAGCCCCCGCGGCCCTTTTTGCCCCTGCCAATGCCGAGCCGCCGCTTCTGGTGGTGGCAGGGTGAGGCGCCTACAGCGTAGGGTGCGGTGAGAGCGACTCACCGCTGCCGATGTCGGCGGTGAGGTCCTGGATGGCGCCGCGTCGGAGCGGCCTGTCACGGTGGGCACGCTTGTGCCATCCATGTGGCGGGCAGAGTGCCGGCGTGACGGGAACGCATCTCACCGGGCCCCCCACACGGCCCACTGGTGGTGGGGCGCCTGGGCCACCCCGACGAGGATGCACCACGTGGCGATCGCCACAATGGGGTGGCGGGGTGGGGGGAGCGGCTGTGAGGAGACGTGCGAGGCGTGTGGTGTGTAGAAGGTGACGCAGGGGCCGTGCTCAGGTGACCGAGTCGGCGCACTGCTGGAGCACGTGCCCCCCTCGCTGCTTCGCACCACGCGATGGGGGCCTGTGACGGTGCGGGGGGAGGGGGAGGGAGGCCGAGCAGAGTCTGAGCGCGCGCTGCATGACCGAGAATGGGCATGCTGAGCTAAGCAGGTGACTTCGATAGTGGGGAGGCGTGTATGTGGCACTGATGGCAGCAACGATGGCGATGACGAAGGCGTGCGCACACGCACGCGTTTCTCCGGTATTTTGCCTCCCCACGTTTTGCATGGAATACGACGACACTCATCTCGAGTAGGCTTGTGAAAAAAGAAACGAAGGTGGCAAGTCATGCATTCTTTGTGGAAGACTCGTTCGTGTGTGTGTGTAATGGAGTGAACGCGAGAAGGGACACGTTGCGCACAAGCCCCCCACCCCCCACCGTCGTCCTAATGCCCCGGTGCTGTTATGTGGCGAGTCTCGCACGTCACGCGCAGTCGGGGCGTCGACGTTCACCCGTTCGTGCTTCTTACCGAAGAAATGTGGCAGAAAACCTTCACGCAGTATTCGTCACCTGCTGGTGCGTCTGGTTTGTGGCCTCGACACACACATCCCCACTGCGGCGACTCTGCGTTGCCGTTGCGCGATATCATGTGCGATGTGTGTCTTCTTTCCTCACCGCCCTCACGATCTTTGGCGTGCCGTGTCTCCGCCCATCTCTTCCTTGTGTTGCGCGCCCTCCCTCCCTCCCTCCCTCTCTCCCGCACCCGCCGCTCTGTCTGTCTGTCTCACGCTCCGGTGTGTGTGGTGCCTGGGACACCGTTGTATGTGTGCATGTGCACGCGCATCTGCTTAGGACCTCACACAGGAGACGAAAGGCACGTGATAAAATTCTGGCGCCCACCCGAGGAATCCGCTTCACCAACACGGCCGCCACACAGACACGCACAACCAACTTCGCGTGGACGCAGGAATGGGCAAATCTCGCATTCCACCGTTGCCCACTCGTCTCTGCATTCGTTCACCTCTTCACACCAGCGCAGTGGGCTTCTCTTCCTATTCGCACCTGTCGCTGTCTGCGTGTGCGCTGGCGCAGGGTTGAAGATGCGCTTGCGTATTGAGCGTGCGGCACGCACGGAGCAGCGACACATTGCCGAGAAGGAACTTAGCGCGCGTGTCGATGAACTCCTGCAGGCCTTAGCTCGCCGCATACTGGTCTGCGCCCCGACGTGGGCTGTCCAGGCAAGTGCGAGCTCTCAAAAGCTAACCCATCACGCCAGCGGTGCTGCGGCGCTCTCCTGGGGAGGATGGGGCGATGCAGAGTTGGCAGATGTGCGTTCCACGATGACGGAGGTTCAGGAGCTGGTGGATGTACACGTTGCCCGCCCTCGTGACGCTGCAGCAGCTACTCATGAGGGTGGTGCTGATGGCATGAGGGGGTCTTCACCAGCCGCAACCGTGCTGACCAGTGGGGCTTCGGCCGTACCGGCATCGTCTGTCCGCTTTTACGCAGCTTTTGTGCGCCAACTCATCGAGCGGATCTTCGACTCCGTCACGAAGATCGCCCTTTCCTCTGTGGTGTTCCCTGATCGCACACATGGCGCATCTGGTGCAGCGGAAGACGATGCGGTCATCGTGCAAGGTGCTGCCCCGAACGACATCTCGTCTCTTTTTCCTGCCCAATCGGCGCTGCGCCTTCCCGCGATCGTCTACATTGGGTGGCGCTGTGGCTATAGTCTTCTCACCTCGGTCGGAAGAATGCTGCGCGTGGCGGACGACGATCGTGCGGCTGGCTGGCTGGACGTCACCTCCGCCGCACTCCGCAGCCTATTAGATGGTGCACGTGCTCACGGCTTTGATCCGTCTGCCGCGGCGGCACCCACCGCGGCAGCCGCTCTTCATCACTTCGTGGTGCGCACAGAGATGCAAACACGCTCTTTACAGTGTCTGTGGTGGTGGTGCAGCCTCGTTTTTGAGCATGGCCACACGCATGGCTTGCTGACTACTCCACCGTCAGCACCGTCTGCCGCGACTCCACTGAACACTCCTGAGAGCACGAGAACGTCTCATAGCATGACCACGGCCACGGCTGTTACTGCGGCTGGTGCTTGTGGCAGTGCTGGTGGTACCACAATGCACGCCTCGCTTGCCGATAGAGAAGACTACAGAACGCTCTGGTACATTGGCCACGCTGAGGCGGCATCCTACCTCAGCTCGACGGTTCTACCCACTGTCGCCCACTTCCTCCACGCCGCCCTGGCGAGGTTTGTGTTCTCTGCTGCGTCGCCACAGCAGTACTGGCCAAGTCACGCTGCGGACCTCACAGAGGCTGTTCAGGCCGTTCGCGACGTCACAGAGCATCTCTTTCCATCCCCGGCACCGTCCACCAGCGCATCTCCTTCAGCGAGGTCACCCTCTTCTCATATTCAGCTCACTGCGGCCACGGCTAGTTTCCTGCGCCACGCGGTGCACGATGCGCTGCTCCCGCTGGCGGAGCGCGTGCTGGACGACCCGGCGTTGATGCAAGACCGCATCGCGCCGACCGCGGAAGCGGCATCCGTTACGCCAGGAACAGTAGCGCCGACGAGCGCATACGACGGCTGGGGCAGCAGTTGCGAAGAGGAATGTGAAGGCGTGGAGGTGAAAGATGCCGACAGTTGTTGCCCCTCAAGCACTCAGACTGCCGTTACCGCTGCTGCGCCGGCAGAGGCATCACAGAGCACCCTCACATACGCACTCGACGCACTGGAGCGCGAGCTTGGTGATTTGGTGCGTGCTGACAGCGCCTTCATGACGCTGCGGCGGCTTTGAACCCCGCAGTGGTACCCCGAAGCTCTGCCCTTCGGTGATGATCAGCTGGGCTCTTCCTCGCGATGTCTTTTCCGTCTGCCACGCATTGTGTGCAGCGCCGTGACTTGCAGTTGCTCACCCTGCCCTGCCCCGGCGTCGGTACCCCCGCACGCGTGACTTGTTCCTTCTCGCTGTCTTTACGGGGGTTCGTTGGCGCCCTTCTCGTGTTGTTGTACAGTTTTTTCTCCCGGCGGCCAGAGCCGAGGAGGCGCACCGGCATTGGGCGCCAGCGCTGATGCTCGTGCATCGAATACACCCCGCGATGCGCCCTGCCCCCTTGTTGCTGCTGTTCTGCTGCCACGCTGTCACTGGAACTCCCCGCTCGGGTGGCCCTTCCATTTCATAGCTGGCGTGCTGGGATCGGTCCCACCCCATCGAGTTGCCGCTCGCATCTCCATCATGTGAGACGGGAAAGCCGGAGGGATGGATGGCCGCGCAGTCCCGTGCGTGCGCACCAGAGGTACACATGCAGCCCCTACACACCACCTCGAGGAAATAAGGCTCGGGGCAAACGGCGCGATCGCACACACTCGTCATGTCGGATGAATGCGGCTGTACGTATGCTACGGGTGGCAAGGCCGATCCTCTACACTGACCCTCTCCTCCCCTCGCCTCTTCTCACCCACGCTGGCGAGGCAGAGGAAGTATTGAGGTGCTGTGTGTGTGTGTTAAAGTGCTGTTCTTGGCTGTGTGCCTCTTGTCCATCGTTTTATTGCCCCCCTCGCACGTCTGCCGTGGCTTGGCGTCTGCGCCTCTCAGGCGTGCAACAGGCGAAGAGCGTACGATATTGTCCGCTTCTCCCTGTTGTGCGCGCGTCTCTCCCGTCACCTACCTGTGTGGGGTGTGGGTGTCTGTCTGCTCGCACCCGAACGGTGTGGGCCCGTGTGAGGTGGCCCACTCGCGAACGTGCGAGCTTGTTACCTGCAGCGTACTTCCACCTCCCTCATTTCTCTCATGTATCGGCACGCACCAGGAACACGCATGGCATGCCGCCTTACTCCCCTCGTGTACATCCTAGACCGAAGAAAAGAAAATAATAAGAGAGCACAAGAGCCTTGCAACGCGACAGTGAACAGCTGCGTTGCCGCCACGCCACTGGCTCCCTTAGCATCGGTTTTCTGTCTGCTTCGCGTGTCTGTTCCTGCGCATCTTCTTACTCACGTGCTACGCAACGCCTTCATAGATAATAGTCTCCCCACCTGGTGTGGTGTCTGTCCGTTTCTCGACCGACTCCGCCTGTTCCTCCTTTCGCCTCTCTGTCGCTGTACCTTAGAGCACGCCGTGACGAGATAATGTCGCAGGAAGAAGCAGAGTCCCGGTTCGACTTCAACGAAGGCACCGGTGTAACATTGGGCTCCTTGCCCTGCTTCACTACCGTGCCCACTCGCGGAGCTGCTGGCAAGGCGCTGGAGGCGGCATTGGAGCCACTTCACCGCATCGCCTACGGCCGTGCCGGCAACAATGGCAAGCGCCGCGCTGCCCTCGCCAGCTTCAAGGGATTCCCGGCCTCGATGGAGGCGGAGGTAGCGGAGAAGATTGCGAAGCTGACGAAGGACCGTCTTCGCGATGTTATCAAGGCCCTCGGTATCAACGTGCACATCTCGCTCTCGCATGCCGAGGTGGCAGCCGGGGTCACGAAGTTCTTGATGGCCCCGCGCGACGATGGCAGGTTCAAGGTCAGCAGCCCGGCGGCAGCCAAGTCCAAGAAGGTATCACCGGTGAAGCGGCCAGCGCCTGCCGGTCCGGATGACGAGTCAGAGGTAAAGAAGTCGCGTCCAGAGCCGCCAGCACTTTCGTCCGCAGCGGCGGCGCCTGCGGCCTCCTCTGCGTCTGCTGCCTCCGCCGGCCCGTCGGATGACGCGGTGCTCGTCGAGGTCTACCGCCGCGTTCTCGCCATGACCCCTGAAGACCGCGCAGTTCTCGGGGTCAAGGCGCTCCGCACCAGCCTAGAGGAGCACTTCAAGCTGGCTGCCGGCGGTCTGCGCCACAAGAAGGGGATCATCACCACCGCGGCCTCTGAGTGCGTGCGGGCACTCAAGGAGGCAGAGATGCGGGCGGCGGCGGCAGCCGTGCAGGGCGTCAGTGACGCGCTTTCCACCTCCTCTCCCACGAGTGCAGAGCAAACGGCGGCCCCTGCGCCTTCTGGGCCCGAGGTGCTCGATAGCACCGCACCGGCCCCCGTTGCGTCGCCGACACCCTGACCCACGAGGCGACTAGAGTGCCGACACAGGTGCCCGCTGCGGCCGCTCCCTCAGCAGTTGGCGGTGGTGGCACCAGTGGGGCGATCGCCCCACGGGGTCGGCTCTCTCTAAGCGACAGATGTGCGCAGCGAGTGTGCGGGCACCTTTGTTTGTGTGTGCATGTGCTGGACGGTGAGGCGGCCCGGAGGGCAGCGCGGCGATGCGTTCCGTGCGCTCCACGTTGCTCCCCCCATCTTCCTCCCCTGTGCGCGCCCACCCATGGCAGAGATGACCTTAAAGACTACACCAACACCTTAGATGAGTTCCCCACACCTCTAGACAGGGTTGTGTCAGACCGCACAACAACAGAGGAGGGCAGGGGGGGTGGGAGGGCGCTGCCCCTTCCTCGCGCAGCCCACCCCACCTTCTTCCTGAGCACGGGCACTTTGTTCTTCTGCTTCTCGGGCGCGGATGTTTAGACCCTCATCACGGTGCCAGGGACTCAGATTCTCCACGGCGTCTGTCGCTGTCTCTCTCTCTCTCTCTGCCCATTTGTTTTCGCTGCCCCCGGCACATCATCTTTCTCCACTCGCTTCCCCACGTGATCTCCGTCCCGCCACATCACTTGGGGTCTCGCCTATCACCTCCGGCCGCAGCTTACCGGGGACGCAGCACCGCCGACCCCTCACCCAGACATCGTAAACGTATACTCTAGAGAAGGACAACGCGCGACGACAGACACTCCACGCGGGCCGCCCTTTTGCACACCTCAATCCCGCCCAGGCCTTCCTCTGCTGCGTTGCTGTCTTGACACGCAGCTGTGTGCACCCCGCCCCCTACGCCCTCCCCCTTTCCAGGCCTTGACGCCTGCAGCAAAGGAAGTGGCATGATAAGCAAATGACGTCTTGTGAGAGAAATAGCTCCCGTCGTCCAGCGCCCCTAGCGCTCGGCGTGGTCGTGTCTGTGGCGCTCGTGCTGCTGGGCGTATGCGGCGTACCGGCACAGGCGGCCACGGTGACGGACTTGAAGAACGCGATTAAGAATGAGTTGTCTAGAATCGACATAGGCATGACGGACTTTTACAGCTCCCTCAGCGTTTCTCCGACTGTGCAGCAGCAGTACTGCACGAAGGCCATCACCAGCCGGGCTGCCGGCTTGAGCCTCACGATGGAGTCGCTCTCCACGCCATACGGCGTGCTTGCCACGGAATATGGCTTCCTCATCTACAAGGACACGTTTGTCTTTGGTCCCTCGATCAAACTCATCGGCGCCTCAGCCTGGCCAAACGGGACGCTGACGACGGATATTCAGAGCGGCAAGAACATCCTCGTGCCTTACCTCACGAACACCGTCGTTTTCGTCACCGGCATCATCGAGAACGGGGACGGCAAGCAGAACATTCTCCCCATGATGCGCTCGATGATGGTCGACTCCTACCTCTGCGCCTACATGCACATGAACGTTGCTGACCTCTATCGCAACACTTTCCGCGCCGCCTTTGCAGAGCTGGCGTAGGGACTCGCGTGGATGGGCGGGCGTTTTTCGACGGGCGCTTGTGCGCGGGCACTTCGCCTCTCTTAGCTTTCACTTTCGGCCTAGAAATGCACCCTGACGGTCAAGAGGTGCACAAGGGGGGGGGGGCGTGGCGGCGCGGGTGGGAGTGGGCGCTCGCAGGGGTTGTTCAGTGACGTCTGTGCCTCGGCTTCTCGAAACCCCCTTTATCGCCCTATCGCCTCCCGAGGCCGTCGAAGTGACGGCCGTCATGCCTGAATGCTTGTCGGTAATTTGGTTGCGCTTGTGCGACCGTAGACCACATCGTTACTTCTCCCCCTCCCCTCCCTCATTCTTGTTTTTTTTTCTTTCCACGCAGAGTGCGCCGTTGCGTGCTCCTCTTTTCTCGTGCTGTATGAGCTCTTCGTTTTCTCTCCCTTTCGCTGTGTGCGCGTGCGCATTCGGGGGCGTGTCTTCCCGTTCACGGTCGCGGCTGCGGTTGTGCGTTGCGACATGGATGACGGCGCCCTTTGCCCCTTTTCCCTCTCTTCATCTCCTTGTGGTGCCCTCGCCCCTCCGCTGGCTGTATTTTCCTTTTGGGCGCTCTTGTTTTGCTGTGTGGGGGAGCGGAGGGAGGGGGTGGCGATGGTGGTTTGGCCCTCTTCTCTCTCTGCGTCTTCTTACCTCTGATCGCTCACTTTCAAGTCTCCTCAGAACACAGTGGTTGTTGCCCCCACCCCCTCCTATACAAGGGGGACGAAAAGGCATTCCCTGAATTCGGGAAACGACCGAAAAAAAAACGAGTGCGTGAACGGCGGAACCCTCTCCCCCACCCCCTCGCGTGCGCGCTATGAAGCAGAGGAGGAGGGCCGCTGAATCGGCTGTGGAAGCCGCGGCGCATGAGGCGCCGTGCACACCCGCAAGCGCACACAGGCTAACACACGTGTGAGTACGTGGACGTATTCCGCGGTCCGCACTTCGTATCCCTTGTCCGCATGGATGTTTGCTGCTGTGAGTGCAACGTCACGGAGCCTGTGGTGTAGTACGGAGCGAGGGAGAGGAGCAGCAGCTGCTGCACATCCCGCAAGTGTTGGCTCACATGCCATCCAAAGTGCTTTGGAGGGAAAGAGGACGGGGATGAGCATCTTCGAGACATGACGTACGCCCTCTGCTCCCTCTTCCTGCGTCTGCAGGTGAACATGTCCTTTGCGTGTTCGTGTCTTCGCGTGCTGATAAACTGTCTCCCTCCCCCTCGCGCCTTCCTTCTCTCGCTTGGCCGCACCTGTTGGCGTCTCTCTCTCTCTATGCGGGGGTGGGGTGGGGGGCGTGCGATGCGGCGTGGAACGGACGCCGTTGACGTACGTTCGTTCAATAACACATCCGTCAAACCCCGATCTCTCCCCCCCCGACCCACGCACCACGCACGCACACACATATATGCGCTTCCCTTTTCAAATGCAATGCAGCTCGTCACTGTCTTCTAACCTCCCCCCTCCCCCCCCACACTCTCTCGCACGCCGCAGACTTACAGCGCGCGATCCGCGGGGCCTTCGACCGATTTTCCGCCCCTCACACATCAGCGCTTTTTCGTTTTCTCGTTCACCTGGCCGAACTTTCACGGCGCTGTAGCACACAGGAGTTGTATACCATCACGTCGCACGCTCCTTCCCTCTCTCTCTGCTTACGCGCGTGTGGGTAAAGAGGAGGCGTACGCTCGCCCTGGCCAGCTCACCACATCCGCATCGCACGCCCATCTCTGTTTCGCTGTTGCTGTCGGTTTCACTTGGTTCACACTTAGAGCATCGTGCCCACCTCCATTCACGGCTGCTGTATCTGTGTGTGCGCGCGCCGGTATTCGCCTCCGGCACACTCCATCCCCTCAGCTTCATATCTGGTCTTTCTAGCGAGAGGGCTTCTCTAGTTCGGTTGCGATGCCCTCCTCCACTCGCGCGTCCCGTCTCGTGGTGTCTGCCGCGGCGGCGGCGGCTGTTTTGGCTGTGCTGCTCGTGGGGCCGTGCTGTTTTCTAACCGCCTACGCGGCCGCCTCTCTGGGCGACTTTGGGCAAGAATACCAAGCTATTATGGAGTCCGCCGGCAAAGGCTTCGGCATGCTCTACCGCGACATGACGGCACCGCCTGCCTCGTACCAGTGGGAGTGCATCGAGGACTTGTCGTCGCATTATAGCGTGGCCTACGCGTCTCTGACAGAGCCGTACACGTTGAGCGTCTTGGCCTCCATGATCACGGTGACGCGAACTGCGTTCACCCCTGGTGTGTCCTACAGCCTTATTGGCATCGCCTGCACCTACGACGGCAACTGCGGTGATTTGAAGCGCGGGAGCTTGCTTACGTTTTCACTGCGAGAGGACCTGATTATCATCGTGGCCGGCTCAGTCTCAAGCAACGGCATCACGAACTTCTTGCCGGTCTCCTACTACGTCGTCCAGCTCGCTAGCTCGTGCTCCAGTGCCAATATCGCCAATGTAACGAGACCTTTTAGTGTTGGCGCCTCATCCGTGTGGATGCAGCTCTGGCAGTGAGCTGGGTGCAAGGGAACGGAGCTGCGTTTCACAGCGAACACGCCTCCCGACGGGCTCTCTCTCTCTTGCATTGCTCAAGGCTTGCACGGGTGCTCACACACGGAGCACGGCCAGCGGCAGATGTTTTCTTTTCGCCTTTTCGGAGTCCCCGGCACTGCCGGTGCGCGCGTCCGTGCGCACCTGCGTGCATTTCTTGACTCGTGCCTCCCATTGTTCTTTTTTCGTCTCACCTCCCTCCTTTCCTCTCGCTCGAGCCATGTTTTTCTCGGGAAGGTGGCGGTGGTGGTGATGGTGGGGGTGAGGGGGGGGGTCTCCTGACGGTAGGCAACGGCGTCTTCTGCGCTCGTGCTGCACCGCTGTGGCGCATCATCGTTAGAGAGAGAGGAATAAGATGTTTTGTTGTATGTTTGCCCTCTCTCTGTATTTTCTTACGGGGCAATGGACGAGGGCTGTGCTGGCTTGCCTGTGTGTGCCTGCGTTGTATGTGCTTCCACCGTTTTGATATCTGGGAGAAGCGCAGCTCAGTACACGCCACACCTGCGCAGAAATTCAAGCTGCAAAAGAAGGTGCGGTGAGGGAATACACACGTTGTAGATGCTTTTCGAACAACAAAGCCAAAACCGAGCATGCAGGGAGCTGTGCGTGCTGCACTGCTGCGACCGCCGAGACTTGCGACGACGTGCGGGCGCGCGCAAGGAGAAGGGAGGGGGGAATGTGCAGAGATTGCAGAGGAAGCGGGGGAGAGGTCAACGTCTTCTTGGCTGCGGCGCGTCTGTGCTCTCCCGCGCCCCTCCGCGCACCGCTTCTTCTCGTCCCTTGAGACCCCAATTGTCTGTTCGCAAGCATCTCGCCTGCCTCTCCCTGCCGCACTATCTGCAACGCCCTCTGCCCAGCCGATCGGGTGTGCGCCTGTGTGGTTGTGTGTGTTGTATTTGTGTGCCGTGGCCGCCCCTCCCCACTCTGGAGGGTAGCGGTGGGGGCTCTTCCTCAGTTGAGTCGCTGCTGTGTAGGGCTGCCCTTCGTCGCGGCTGCTTGATGTTTACTTGCGATCGAACGCAGCACTTGACTCCCACGCACATGCGTTCTCCGTTCTCCACTGCCTTCCTCCCCTCCCTCTCCTTCTCCGCTTCTTGTGCGCACTCCGCGAATTCACCATTGCCGCCGGGCGGGCTGATGTCCTCGCCACGCCTTTGCCCGGTCATCGACCCCCTCTCTCGCGTCTCGCAACGAAACACTGCCAACTCTCCCCTCTCCGGCTCTCCTCCCACAAGTCTTTTTACGGTCATGCAAATCTTCATCAAGAACGCCGCCGGCCGCTCGGTGGCTGTGCGCGTGTCCGCCGAGGACACCGTCGCCTCCCTCAAGGCACAGGCCAACGTGACGCAGGGCAACCTCTTCTTCGCGGGCATGTGCCTCGCCGAGGAGGAGACGCTCGCCGCTTACGGTCTGTCCAAGGAGTCCACCGTCGACGTTGTCATCCCGGTGGAGGGTGGTAAGGGCAAGAAGAAGAAGAAGCGCATCTTCACGAAGCCGAAGAAGCCGACGCACCGCCACAAGCTGGAGAAGATGCGCGCGCTCAAGTACTTCAAGGTGACAGAGAACGACGACGGCTCCTACAAGGTGGAGCGCACGCGCCAGGACTGCCCGCACCCCCAGTGCGGTGCCGGCGTGTACATGGCCCAGCACAAGGACCGTCAGTACTGCGGCAAGTGCCACTTGACCTACAAGGCGGAGAGCAAGTAGAGCGTGCGAGCAACGACAAGAGAAGGACGAAGACAAGGAAAACAGAAGGCAACGCGGCAAGACGGAGGACGGCCGCATACCACAATCAGATGAAAGGACGCACGCCTGCGTGAGCAGCGTGCTGCACCCGTGTGTGTGTGTGTCGCCTCGTTGGTGCTGGTGTGTTGCGGTCTGTCCCATTCACCCCTGTCTGCGTCTATGTGTCTGCGTTAGCTCATTTCCCCCGTTTCTTTTCGTTTTTTTTTTCATTTCGAAAACGAAAAGGCGAACATGAAAAGGTATTGACCGACGTTGCATCTCAGCCCCCGCTGCCCAAGAGCGATGGGTACGCCGTGTGCTGCTTCCCAGTTGGCGCGCAGGATGGGACGGCGGTCTGGGAGGCTGCGATGTGCGCCATGATAGCTGTAACGGCGTGTGCGTGAGTGGGCGTGCGTGCGGCTGCTTCTCTCTCTGCGCCGATGCACTTCCTCCTTGTGGTGGATTTTCATCCCCCCCCCCCCACCCCCCACCCCCGAGGCGTGCGTGTGCGGCGGTGCGCGGTGGCTCACGCACAACACCTTTTATTTTGTTTCCATCGTATGTTGCGTCGCTCGCTGCAGTTTGCGCTCTGCGCGTCTTCTCCTCCCTTCTTGCAGTCTTTTTGCCCCTTGCTTCCATACTCCATAGAAAAAAAGGGCTCCCGCCTTGCACTCGGGGCGTGCCTGCGCTGCCCGCCTGCACCCATTTCTTTTCTGGCCACTGTGCGTTCTGCACCGCGTCACCCATGTACACAGACTGCGCACTGCTGCTCAACACGGTGCTCAGTGAAAGTGGCTGTACGGACGCGTCGTTGCAGGACACAGCCGAGACGGTTCCTCTTGTCTACCGCACACTAGCAGAGCACAGCTACTGCCTCCTGTACGTTGTCTCCGTTGCCAAGGCCCTCCTGCACGAGGACGACGCGGCGTTCGCCCATCTGGCACGTGCGCAGGCGCAGCGACAGAAGACAGCTGCAGAGACCTTGTCGACACCGGCGCCGCCTGTGCCGTTTGCTTTCCCTTCTCCTATCCCACCCCTTGCGCCATCCGACAGCCTCGACATGCACCTCACCATCATCGGCGGGGGTACGTGCTGTGAACTGATGCTGCGGCTGATATGTGGCCATGGCTGTGCTGGCGGCGGCCGTGGCGCTGGGATCTTTTGCGGCACGACTACTCGAGACCCGCTCGTGCATCCATCGCACATCACCGTCATCACACGGCAACCAGAGCGACTGGCGCGCTACGCGGATCTGGGGGTGCATTGCCTTGCCCGTCATCACGGTCGACAGGCAGTGGAGCGCAGCGACGTGGTGGTGCTGACCTGCCCTCCAGCGCAACTACAGGAGGTGGCGCGAGATCTCTTTACCTCCGCGTCGATGGAGACTGCCACGAGCGCGGGGCCCTCTCAAAACAAGGTCGCAGCGACCGCGTCGTCGCCATCGCTGCCGTCGTCAGGTGCTGCGACGCCCTTGCTGCGGTCGAATGCGGTGTTGCTGTTCTGCATGGCCGGCGTTCCGGTGCGCAAGGTAGCACAGGCGTTTCAGCACTCCTCGCTCGATCTGATCTTTACGCCGTCACTCCACACTCTCAGCACGCACTTCCCGTGCGCCGCACCGTCGAATGATGGCGACGAGCCGTCTACCACCGCCTGTTGCTCTGTGTATTCACCAACGAAGGGGCCGCCTCTGCCGGCGCAAATACCGAAGACCTCGCAGGAGTGCGACAAGTCCCTTGAAGAGCATTCCATTGAAGAGGCAGGGCAGTGCTTTACGGCCGCCATGGCCGCGTACCGCAGTGCTCGACTTTTCGAGATGCACTCCTCAACATCGTTTCTGCGTCCTGCAGTGCTGCAGCAAGCCGCAAAGAGCGCTGCTACTGGGGCGGCAGCGGCGCGCGAGGCCACCTGCTCGCGGGTACCGCCGCTGCCTGGCGGCACGTCCTATCCGGCTGCCGCCGCGCCACCCCGACTCACCGACTTCACCGCTGGACGACACCCTTCCACGTGTCCCACCCTGGCAGAATACCTGGATCTCTGGCGCGTGGTGAAGGCGTACGTGAAGGCGACCTTTGCAGAGGAGGCGCTGAAGCTTGCTCGTGCGCGCGGCAGCGCTGGTGGTGGCTCCCGGCGACGTCGCGGAAACGTGGGGACAGGTGACAGCTGCGGCGGTCTTGTGAGTGTTGTGCTGCCAGACACGACATCGAAGCGCCACTGCAAGTCAGAACCTGGTGAAGTCGAGGCTGAGCTGTTGCCAGCCCTGATACTCCTACCAGCTGCGCAGACGAAGGTATTATGGGACGCGTGGTGGGGCAACAGCGGGCGCGGCGGCCTTCTAAGCAGGAGCGACGCCGCGCCTCCACTGCCGCCTTCCGTGACAGACGTGACAGGTATGTGGTTGTGTCGCGTCTACACGAGCGCGGCTTCCCTCAAGGCCAGCCTTGACGACCAGTTCCGTCACCTTCTCGGTGCTTGCACGCGGTGATGCCGCCGCCCTGATGAGGCGGCCTGCATGATCGGCGGTTTGACGTATCGTGGCATGATCGTGCCACACCACCGAATGGCCTTGCTGCTGCGGGGAAAGCGTTGTGTGCGCCCGAAGGCGGATGCCCCGCAGCCTTCACCGCCTCCATATCGCTCTCCGACTCTTCCTCCGCCCTCTGCCATTTTCTTTGACGAGCTCCTCGGCGTTTTGTTTCGTTATGCTTCCTCATGTTTGATGTACACAACCTGTGGCGCACTCACGCTTGCACGGCGCCGCTTCCTTCTTCTTGTCTTCATGTTCGCGCTCGTGGCCCTCCTCGCCGTTTTCGTTGCCCTCATCTCGCTGTGAGCCGTCCGGAGTGGCGGTGTCTGAGAGAGGCACACATCGTCATGTCTGGCGGTTGTGGCCCGCCGATGATCGCCGCTGCGACTTGCCCTCTCTTTCCCGCACTCCTCTCGAGCGGGGTTGAGGACAAACTCAATGCATTTGATTTTTCACTCATGACGCGTGCTCACATGTTCCTGTGCACTGGGCTTCCCGCTTCCGGTCGTCCTCCTCGACGCTCCGGGCGGGGGGGGAGCACAGCCCCAGTGTTTTGGCGTTCACCTTGCCAGTAGCGTTTCGGCGCGCATGCGGCACCCTACTGTCCCTAGGCGCACGCGTCTGCCGCTTATCGCACCCTCTTCCCCCACCACCACCACCTAATGCTCTGACGACCACTCAAACAAATGCCCCCCTCTCCCCTCCCTCACGCAAGCACGCACCGGGAGAGACGCGCGGACGCAGACACCCACAGAGACACAAGCCGACCCCCCTCAGATCCGCCCTGGTTTGCGCTTTATTTGTGCCTCTCTCTCCGACGCCTCCTCCCTCCAGGCCCTCTGAATTTTCCTTTCGCGTTTGCAGGGTTTGGCCGTCGTCATGTCCTCGCTGATTCGATGCACCGATGACCTCCTCCATCAGAAGGCCGTGCAGTCGTCGCACTACGAGCGGTTGGAGCGTCAGCTGTTGGACGGAGAGCGGTGCCGCCGTGCTGCCGTCTTGGCACTGCGGCAGCGAGTTGCAGATGTGAAGCGGCGCGGCAAGGACGTCGTCGACCTCCGCCGCGAAAACCACCAACTGGCGGATCAACTCGCTCAGCACGCGCTTCAGCTTGCCGCGCTGCAGTGCCGCAACGCCGAGTCGAAGAAGAGAGAGAGCGCTGCGGTGGAGCAACTGCAGGATGGCATACGAAGCTTTTCGGGCCATCCAGCACGCATCGCCCTTCTTGTGCAGGCCCTGCAGGCTCAGAAGCAGCTGCACTGCGCTGGCAGGCGCTTCTCGAACGAACTCCAGATGCTCTGGGGTTTACTGTGCGTGCGGAGGCGAGCGCTGGTTTTTGTGGCGCATTCGACACGGGTGCTCAGCGTGCACGCCGCCTTGCATGTACGGCTGACGAGTGCGCTGCGCGACCGCGTGACGCGGTGCTCGGAGATGCGTGAGGCGGCTGGCCGCCGCACCGAAATCGCAACAGCTGCGCGTGTGGACCGCGTGATTTCAGATCAGCAGGCGGCGGAGCGACTGCTTCTCAGTGTAAACGCTGAAGCGGGTCTTCTGAGCGTGTACGCTGAGGCTCTGGATGGCGCTTGCGGAGCAGCCGAGGAGGAGGTTGCCGCGCTTTCAGCCGCGATCGACAAGTGTGATGAGCGGCTGTCGGCGATTCGTAGGACGCTGCAAGAGAACGAAGCGGCGGTGGCCGAGGCAAAACGCTCTTTGACGGCACAGCAGACAGCGCACGCCGAGGCGTCGACGCTACACGAGATGCAAGTGGTGCGGGCTGCAGAAGAGCTCTCCGCTGCGGCGGCCGACGAGGAAGCAGCCAACTCACACGCAGAGGAGCTGCAGCGCTCGGTGCAGGTCGCTGAGCAGGACACTGAGCTTCTTGCGCGCCGAGTGTACGCCTTGGCATTTCTCCTCCTTCTCTGCGAGCAGGAACAGCTGCGGCTGTCACGGCAGTGCGCTGAGCAGGCGGAGGAGAAGGCGAAGACTGAGCTGGAGCTCGCGCAACTGCGCAGATGGCATGAAGAGCGGCTGGAGCGGCTGCGTGCCTCGCGAGCAGCGGCGGCGAACCGTGCCGCACGAGATGCGCTGTTATCAAAGGAAGCGCACGACCGCAAAGCCACGCTGGATCTCGAGAGGGATGAGTGGAGACTGCTGTACGCGCAGTTGGTGCGCGACGCCTGCCGTGCAAGGGCTGAGGCCTCGGCCGCTGCGGCCGCCGCGCCAGTCGCCAAAAGGGCGCGACGTGCGCCGGTGGCGGGCGGGAGAGAGGCAGTGGAGCGAGTGCTAAGTGCGCGTCCTCCGCGACGCAAGCGAGCGCGTGCGGAGGGGAGGCCACACGTCACCGCAACGGCCGCGTCGCGTCGACAACGGTCTGCGCTGGAGGCGGTGGACGCGTTGAATCTGGCATCGTCACAGCACAGCAGCATCGGCTACCTCACGACCACGCCCGCGTGTGAGGAGGCTGCAGCGGCAGAGTTGACGTCACAGCAACACAGAAGCGGTGCTGCACACGTGATGGCTAACATGCACGCAACACCACTGCCCCCATCCACGGCCTCGTCTACCCTGCGCCTGTCGTATCGGCTTACTTCCGTGAAGCCTGCTGCAGTGGCGAAGAAACCGATACGAGCGCCGCCAGCGGTTCCAGAGTCTCTGAACCCGGTGCCTGATAAGAAGCGAAAGGCTGATGCAAGAGTCACAGCTGCCGCTGGTGATGTGCAGCACACTCCAACAACGGCAGCGGCGCACGCATCGGCCATTTCGCCTTTCACTTCCGCAGTAGGGGAAGAGTCCTCGGACTCGAGCTTCTCCTTGGTGAGGAACCGAAAGAGTGCTGCCGCCGAGGCCGACACCGGGAGCGACATCTCCGACGTCCGACTGTACTCTCCATCGCCCTCCCCGCGATGCCCGCCCGGCAGACACGCAGCTGCTGGTCCACCTACGGCCGCCGCGCACCCTCTTCCCAGGCCTGTTCGCCGACAGGGATGTGGCGAGGCTGCCTTGGCAACCGCCCATCGCGTTTCCGGCAGCGCTTTGGCTTCTGCGCTGGCCGCCTGCACACCGCGCAGCACCGCCATCGGCGGCAGTGGCGACCGCACATCTGCCCACTCTTCTTCTTTTCCGTCCCATTTCACGGGGAACTTCGCGGCGCTACCGGGCGTGCGCGGCGGGACGCGGCTGCCCCACAAGTCGAAGGCGGTGCGGCTGCCACGGCGCCGTGCGCCCCTTCTGGCGGCAGCTGCCGCGGACCTCGGTGAGGACCTCTTCGCTGACATGTTCTTATGAACCCCTTCTCTTCGTCCCACAGCCCACACGTGCCGTGAAGTGGTGGCGTGCGTGCGGGCTGTGGGGCGGTTTCTGTAGGCCAGTGCTGTTCCCATCCGCACGCTCGATAGTGTAGTGGGTCTCTGTCACCGCTGCCACGTGCTCTCCCTCCTTATTAAGTTTTCACCCTGCTGCTATCTGCTATACACGCCTCCCTAACTCCTCGTTGTTTTACAAATCCCTTCGCCTCTCGTGCGTGCTGTTCTGGACGTCATTGGTGCCTGCTTGCGTGCGTGTGTGCGTGTGCGTACTCTCTAGCGAAGGTACGTGTGCCTGCCGTGCCTTGAATCTTGACCGTACAGATACGCGCACATGCGCACGCACGCACTGCAGTACCGGGTTCTCGATCCACTTTCACTCTCTGTTTTCCGTGCTCGCCTCTTGCATCACGCGATGGCCAAGCACTAGCGAAATCCCACGCGGTGCAACTTCCAGAGGCTACGCGATTCTGCTCGCCTTGCTGAGCGAGGCGCTTGCGTGGCGGACAATGGAGGCTGTGATTTACCGTCTCGCTGCGCCCACCATTGCTCGCCTGAAAACGGGGGCGCGGTGTTTGGCCGTTCCCGGTCCTCTTCCCCTGGCCCAACGCACAGCGCCGACGGCGTCTGCAGCGAGAGCCCGCGTGGCCAGACACGCCTCTCCGTCCCTCAGAGCGGCTCCTCACCTTCCCTCCCCCCTTCAGGCGTATGCCCGGCATCCTCCCCCACTTAGTCTCTCGCTCCCTGCCCGCTCTCTCTCTCTCTTCTGCGCCTTCGCCTGCTCATGCGCCACGTACGCGTGCGGCGCTTCGCCTCGTCATGGTTCGCCACGGCGACAACGAAACAAAACGACCCCTCTTCGAAAAAAAATGTCAAACGACATGCGCACGACGACGACGACCACCACCATCGCCGCTGCATCAACAGTATAGCAGAAGCTTGTTTCCGGGAGCGATCACAGCTTCCCCCTCCCCATTTGTTCTTTCTCGATACATACATACGTGGGCACTCGCCGACGCAGACGCATACGTTTAACTTCACGGGCAGGGTGGGGCGTGCGTCTCACCACTCACGCAGCCCTCCGTTTCGTGGTGTTAGCGTGTTAACGTTGTGCCGATTCGCTCGCGAAGAGGCTGCGACTGACATCGTCAGCCGGGTGTACGCCGTCGCACGTACACGCTCACGTTGTTGTGTGTGTGTGTGCTGTGCGTGTTGTGTTTGGGGTCAGCTCTAATCACAGTGTCGCACGCTTTTTTTTCTTGCACATTTTGGCACATTTTCGATATTCCGTTGAACGCGTATATATATATATACGCGTGTGTACACGTGAACCTGCTCTTCTTCCCTTTATTTTCCTTGTTTGCTTATTTCTCTCATTTCGGCTTTTGCCCTGTCGTGCGGCACGGCAAGTTCTCGGTCATTTGTTGGCGCGTGCCTCGTTTTGTTTTCGTGTGCCCCCTCTCGTGCGTGCTGGTGTTGATAGTGCTGCGTTCCCGGCTCACTCGGCGCTGGTTCTTTCCCTCGCGCGTCGTTGCCGCCTCCTTCCATTCATCGCTCGTGACACACACGTTTGCCCACCATGTCGGCACCTTATCCGTCAAGTCCGTCTTTGTCGCCGTCGGTGGGAACGAAGCGCGTGATCGCGTCCCCGCGCACCGCACATGACCTCACGATGCGGCTGGGCAATGACGGCTTACACGGTAGTCGCTCTGGCATGGTGTCCCCGCTGACGGAGCTGCTTGCGTCTTCCCCTTCACGTCTGCAGCCGCTCTCCACGGATGTCGGTCTCTCACCAAGTAACTGGGCTGGCCGGGGGAGCGGCGGTGCTGGATCGCTGCTACAACCGGCGCGCGAGCAGGCGAGGGTGCCAGCAGCACCTGACATCACTCCCGCGGCCCCGTCACGTCACACGCGCCGGGGTAGCAGCCTAGGGTGTAGCTCGCCGCCTCAAGCGCCGCTGCAGCGAGAGGGAGGATCTCTGGCAACCGACGGCGCCTTTGACTCGCAACCCCCGTCGTCTGGGGAGCGGAATACTTTCCTGACAGTGCCACAGTCGAACACCGGAAAAGGTGTTCCGCCTCCGAAGCGAGGTATACCGTTGCTCTCGGGAGCGTTGTCGACCCCTTCATCCTCTTCACAGACGTTTCCACGCACATCTGTTCCCGCCGCGCTCAACAGCGGCGGCACACGCGACGACAGTGTGCTGGTGCAGCAAACACTGACCAAGTTGTCGACAAACGCAGTCACGGGAGATAAAGTTCAGCGCGAGTGCGACGCCTCACCCGCCGGGCGCACCGTGCACGAGAGCCCGCTGGGCACGACAGGCGGCGCCAGCGGAGCTGGTAGCGCTTCTCCTTCCACCGGCGTCGCTGGGACGGCGAGTCGCACTCTGGAAACATATGCCCTCCCTAATGCACTTGTAGTCGGCGGGGGATCCTCGAACTGCACGACACCGCACTCGCTGTCCACGACGATGGTGAGTCCACACGGCCGCTCGACCTTCGCTGCATCGATCTTGACGACGGGCACGCAGCTGACGACGGGGAACGGAACCGCCAGTACGGGCGGCTCCGCTGGGCTTGGTGCCAATCACAACGGCGCATGCGCTTTCACGCCTAGCAGCCTCTCGCAAGATGGCAATGGAGGTCAGTCCCGGGCGCCACGCCTGGCGAGCCATCTGTTCCTCGAGGATGGATCGATTCCAGATATTTCGTTGCCACCTGCGACTCTGCAGAGCCCGGCGGTGCCGGACGGCCAACAGCACTTTGGTTGCAGCGGCGGCGGTGGCCATGTGAGCGTCACCGCCCTCGACCAGTCGCGAACGCCGCTGTGCTCTGCCGAGCGGCGGGCAAGCTTATACGACGAGAGCAGCGCACTCGCTGCTGTCTCCTTGCCCGCCGACGCGTCGCGACCGACGGCGGCAAACTTTGTGAAGGGCGAGCTGATTGGGAAAGGCAGCTACGGCGCTGTGTACCGGGGGATGCAGCGCAACAACAACAGAATTATAGCAATGAAGGAGATTCGGCTGCCTGGCGTGGTGGAGCAGCAGCTGCGGCAGCCCGAAAAGCTAGCGGCTACGGCGGCGTCGCCTGCGGGTGTGTCGTCGTGTCCGGTGCTGCCGGCATCGAATTCAGTCAAGGGAGAGAGTGCATTGGCGAAGGAGGTGGCGGCTATCAAACGTGAACTGACGCTTCTCAAGCAGCTGAACCACCCCAACATTGTCCGCTACCTGAACGACGAGGTTGTCGACGGCACGCTGCGCATATACATGGACTACGTCTCGGGCGGCAGCGTCACGGCCGCGCTCAAGTCGTATGGCAGCTTCGAGGAGCCGCAGGCGGCCGCGCTGTGTTTTCAACTGCTGCAGGGGCTCGCCTACATGCACCGCCGTGGCATCATCCACCGGGATTTGAAGGGTGACAACTTGCTTTTGGAGACGTCGAGTCAGCTCAAAATTGCGGACCTGGGCACCGCCCGGAGCATTTGCTCGTCGACGACGATGACGACAAATATCGTCGGAACGGCGTACTTTATGGCTCCGGAAGTACTGCAGCCGAACGGCGCGGCGGCCGGGACGGCGGCGGATATCTGGTCCGTTGCCTGCTGCGTAATCGAGATGATGACAGGCAAGCCACCGCTCTCTGACCTGCCGAATCAGTTCACGGTGATGATGGCGATTGGCGGCTCGGCCACGGTGCCGCTCGACAAGTACATTCCAGCTGACAACACGTGGTCCAGTGAGGTGCTGGACTTTGTATCGCAATGCCTGCGCGCAAACCCGGCACAGAGGCCCACGGCGGTGGAGCTGCTGCAGCACAGCTGGTTCGCAAAGTTTCTGAACGTGGTGCACGTGCCGTCTATGTCGACGCCGGCGACGCTGAACTCCTTTCTGACCCCCCCGGCCCCGCCCATTGAGCGCCCTTTCACCTTATCACCACAGCGGCAAATGGTGTCCCCAATATGCTCGCCTAACTTGACCGCGGTGCTCACGCCAGGCTACGCCGGGCCACAGTATAGCGCCGGCCAACCGGAAAGCCGTAGCAGCAGCCGCACCAGCAGCCGCACCAGCAGGGAGCGCAAAGGAAAGCGGGACAAGCGGGTCTCGGCGCGGCGTCACACACGCTACTCGACCAGCGGCGCCACGAGCGCGACATCGCGCCGCTCACAAGAGAGTTCTCAGGCGAGCACGCCGCAGTACAGCAGCAGCACTCGTACGCGCGACGGATCAGCGCAGAGCGCTTCCTTGCCGCGCTCACACAGCCATCCAGGGAGGCAGCAGGGCCCCACGTCGAAGCGCAGGGCCCACGCGCACACTCCGGGTCACGGACTCCTCAAGGACGACTCTCGGCAAAGCTCGAGCAGCGAGTACGCGATGCCGCACCACACGTGCACCCCCGGTAGCGGTAGCGCCGGCGCCGGCGGCGGCGGTGACGGCAGCGGGGATAACAAAACCAAAACGGTGTTCCTCCCCGCCATCACACACAACGGAAGCGTAGCACTGTCACCGTGCGGCTACTCCCTCGACATGTTGCGTTGCAGCCGATCGCTGAAGAACAGCGGCAGCTCGCGAGAGCCGGTGAAGGCTTGCTTGCACACTACCGATGCGGAGAACAAGAGCCGAGACTTGCTGCACCTCGGCCAATGCCTAAGCGACCACCACCAGTCCTTCTCCCGCGACCTCGTCGACTCGTCTATGCAGCATGGAGGTGTCACCAAGGCCGGGGTGGAAAGCGGATTGAGCACGCGTGGTGCTGGGAGCCACAGCATGATCGACGACCTGGAAGGCATGGGCCAGCGGACGCTGCCCCCCAGCATCTCCGCACTCCCCTCGACGTCGTGCAAAAACACTCGCGCCAGCGAGGGAGCTAGTTAGAGGACCTGTCTTGCTATGGCGCCGAATGTGTGCGTTTGTGTGTTTGTTCGTGTATGCAGTCAACGCGCTTGCTCGCTTCGGCTGCTCTCCGGGCGTCATACCATGCGGAGGTCCGTTCTTGTGCATCTGTGTATTGTGGCGAAGGCTCTCCATCGTTAGTGAGCGCATGCGTCCGGCAAACTGCCCTTTGCCCTGCGACCTCCACCTGCTTCCGCAGACGCACACACGCACATTTTCCTCTTCATCCGCTTCCCACAGCAAGCCGGTAGGGCTCTATGGCGGACTCAAAAGTGTTTTCTTTCCTTCTCGCTCTCTTTACGGGGGTTCGTTGGCGCCCTTCTCGTGTTGTTGTACAGTTTTTTCTCCCGGCGGCCAGAGCCGAGGAGGCGCACCGGCATTGGGCGCCAGCGCTGATGCTCGTGCATCGAATACACCCCGCGATGCGCCCTGCCCCCTTGTTGCTGCTGTTCTGCTGCCACGCTGTCACTGGAACTCCCCGCTCGGGTGGCCCTTCCATTTCATAGCTGGCGTGCTGGGATCGGTCCCACCCCATCGAGTTGCCGCTCGCATCTCCATCATGTGAGACGGGAAAGCCGGAGGGATGGATGGCCGCGCAGTCCCGTGCGTGCGCACCAGAGGTACACATGCAGCCCCTACACACCACCTCGAGGAAATAAGGCTCGGGGCAAACGGCGCGATCGCACACACTCGTCATGTCGGATGAATGCGGCTGTACGTATGCTACGGGTGGCAAGGCCGATCCTCTACACTGACCCTCTCCTCCCCTCGCCTCTTCTCACCCACGCTGGCGAGGCAGAGGAAGTATTGAGGTGCTGTGTGTGTGTTAAAGTGCTGTTCTTGGCTGTGTGCCTCTTGTCCATCGTTTTATTGCCCCCCTCGCACGTCTGCCGTGGCTTGGCGTCTGCGCCTCTCAGGCGTGCAACAGGCGAAGAGCGTACGATATTGTCCGCTTCTCCCTGTTGTGCGCGCGTCTCTCCCGTCACCTACCTTTGTGGGGTGTGGGTGTCTGTCTGCTCGCACCCGAACGGTGTGGGCCGGCGCGCATGTCGTCTCCTTCCACTCCGCTATGTGTCTCTGTATGCGTATCTGCTCGTCTGCCTCCGTCAACGCCTCACGTAATCTCCTACTTGCTGCTGCCGTCACGCCCGCCCTCTTTCTTCTCCCTTAAGCGAGGAAGGGCGGCGTCGTCCGCTTCGGGCGCTCTTATTGCGGCTACTGCTTCTCCTCTGCCCGATGACGACGCAGTGTGAGGGGGAAGGGGCGCACCTCGGTGCGTGGCATCCAGGGCCCACTCCCCACGCTGTGCGAGAGCAGGCCAGGCAGCCCCCGCGGCCCTTTTTGCCCCTGCCAATGCCGAGCCGCCGCTTCTGGTGGTGGCAGGGTGAGGCGCCTACAGCGTAGGGTGCGGTGAGAGCGACTCACCGCTGCCGATGTCGGCGGTGAGGTCCTGGATGGCGCCGCGTCGGAGCGGCCTGTCACGGTGGGCACGCTTGTGCCATCCATGTGGCGGGCAGAGTGCCGGCGTGACGGGAACGCATCTCACCGGGCCCCCCACACGGCCCACTGGTGGTGGGGCGCCTGGGCCACCCCGACGAGGATGCACCACGTGGCGATCGCCACAATGGGGTGGCGGGGTGGGGGGAGCGGCTGTGAGGAGACGTGCGAGGCGTGTGGTGCGTAGAAGGTGACGCAGGGGCCGTGCTCAGGTGACCGAGTCGGCGCGCTGCTGGAGCACGTGCCCCCCCCTCGCTGCTTCGCACCACGCGATGGGGGCCTGTGACGGTGCGGGGGGAGGGGGAGGGAGGCCGAGCAGAGTCTGAGCGCGCGCTGCATGGCCGCCATAGCTCTCGTTGAAGTCATCTACTTGGCTGCATCTTTTTTTTAGTCGTCAGATACCGCAGCACTCTGTTCACCGTCGCCGGCAGGTACACACGCGTTTCGTTCCCTCTTGCCCTGTGGTGATGCGGTGCCGGTGATGCCGTAGCAGGGCCCTTCGCTGTTCATGTGCTGATTATTTATATATTTGTAACCACGCACACACCCACACACATATATATATATGTGTAGATAT
Organism: Leishmania infantum JPCM5; assembly: GCF_000002875.2. Lineage (NCBI taxonomy): Eukaryota > Euglenozoa > Kinetoplastea > Trypanosomatida > Trypanosomatidae > Leishmania > Leishmania infantum. The sequence continues at coordinate 558,793 of NC_009398.2, forward strand.
ACATATGTGGAGAGGATGATGTGGAGCGAAGGGCGGCAGCGATCGTAGCGATGGTGATGGGTGGTTTGCTGCCACCCGCTCCCTCTGCACTTCTTTTTCTGTGGTGTGTATGTGTATGTGCGTGTGTATCGGTTGTTCCTCTGTCTTGTGTGCTGTTTCACCATCGTATCGGTGTCTCTTGCTGTCTGTGGGTGGCTTGCGTTCTTGTCGCCTCTGTTGTTGTGCCGTGCCACGTTGTGCGAGCACGATAGCCAGTGCGCAAGAGCGAGAGAATGCTTTAGGGAAAGAGTGCCGCCACGTTAGCAACAGCAAAAAGAGAACCCACATGTGACGCGCGTGTCTGTGTGCCAACACTTACAGCTACGCTGACGAGACGACATGGCCGCGCTGTCTGGCACGCTGTCATCTCCTTTGGGGTCTGTATTCACGGTCTTCTAGTCAACGCAGGCGCCAGAGGGCGAAGAGAGCGGATGTGCTAGTGCTTGGCATAGACCAGGGCCCTATTGCCGTCTCTCTCGGTCTTGTTTTCACCTGCCTCGTGGGCGGCCTCGCCGGGTCGTCGCCGTTGCCCCTCCTCCCTCTCAGCCTTAGCTCTCTTCCACCTGCTGCTGGATCATCTCTCCACTGCCTGACGGCCTTCCCACCTCACCCGTGCCTCTGCTCGCCTGCCTTCCCGCGCATACTAAGAGCCATATAAACGCAGCACTCCGGCATCGTTCACTTGGATGCACGCACCCACACCGGCGGTTATTCAATTCCTGCTTCCCTCTGTAGTTTAATGTACAATCCGGCGCTACCGAACCACTACCGCGACGTCGTCTTTGCCGCTTATGTCCGCCGGCGCCAACGTGAGGAGGCGGCGGCGGCGCAGCAGCAGCGGCAGCCGAACGCGCTCGCCTCGGCGCTCTCTGCGTCGTCGCTCGCCGCACCGTCCATGGCATCCGTGAATGCGCCACTGCTGGGCCTCTCGGCAGAGGAGCTTCACCAGCACCGCATTAAGGAGAGTGCGGCCCTCGGCATCCAGCGGGCGGTGATGATGGAGAAGGAGGCCCTCGAGGTGGAGCACAAGCAGCGCCGGCTCGAGGGACGCGATGCCCGATCTCGCATCAGCAGTCGCCTCGACAAGCTCAAAGCGCTGGCGGCGAAGTCAAAGGCGGCGACAGGTGTGTCGGCCTCCGTTGACGCTGGTGGCGCTGTTTTGCAACCAGACGACCCGTCATCGCCAACGTCGTCGCCGTTCGACGCCGAAGCAGCACCGTCCGCTCCGCTCATGTTCCAGCGCTCCTCCCTTGCGGCGGGCGGGTATGTCATGACCGCGGCCGACCCATCCCTCCCGGGCATGCTGCTGCGCACCAACACACGGTCTGCCGTTCAAGGAAAGCCAAGCTCCACGCTCCTCCTGCGCTTCCTTCACGATAGCCCCGTGCTGGGGTGGAACAAAGCCGCCATCGCAGAGGCCTCTACCTTTTCCTCGGCGGAGTCGTCCTTGTGCGTGCCGGTGTTGACGCAGGTGCAACAGCTATGTCGCCGGTTTGGATTTGTGCGCAGCATGGCCGCACGTGTCTATGCCGAGGATGTCGTCACCGCAGCACTCGCACGCGCACGTTCACAGACCAGCGTGGAGACCCAAGTGCCGTCTGCCGAGGAGGTGCGGCGGGAGCAGTTGCGCGTGTGGGTGCGCTTCGACAGCGTCACGGAGGCCTTCAAGGCAGCTGAGAGTCTCGCGAAGGAGGTGCCGCCTGCCACACCCGCTGGCCCACCTGTGTTCGCGGTGGCTTTCTACCCGACTGGCCTCTACGACTCGGACGCGCTGGAGCTGCGTGAGGAGGACCTGCTGGCCCCGGCTGCGTGAAGAGAAGGAGAATAGAGCGGCAAAGGAGAGAGATGCTGTGCGCAGAGAAAGAGGGAAGTGTGTGCTTGTGTCGTCTTCTCATCTTCCACCGCTTCCTTGCGCAACCCGCTCCCGTCTTGATAGTTACAGAACACGTGGCTCTCGCTCCTACTCTGCTATGCCGTACCTTTCATCGCGCTTTATCGCCTCCCTCTCGCGCAGAGACCTACGCACCCTCTCTTGCTCCGGCGGCTTCATGAACCCTCGCCTGTCCGTCCGTGAGCTGCACCTCCACACCAACCAGCGAAGACGAGAAGGGATGGTACACTGCTACCCGGGTGCCATACGCTTTTGTCCTACCTTTGCATTACCTTACCTTCTGCACGATCGTTGACCTCGCGATCGACACCACTGGCGCTGACACCATCGACCACTGCCAACCGATCGTGTGCGTGCGCTTCGCCATGCGTTCTTTGCTCACCCTTGCTATTCTGATGCCCCCGGTGACGACGCAGTGTGAGGGGGAAGGGGCGCACCTCGGTGCGTGGCATCCAGGGCCCACTCCCCACGCTGTGCGAGAGCAGGCCAGGCAGCCCCCGCGGCCCTTTTTGCCCCTGCCAATGCCGAGCCGCCGCTTCTGGTGGTGGCAGGGTGAGGCGCCTACAGCGTAGGGTGCGGTGAGAGCGACTCACCGCTGCCGATGTCGGCGGTGAGGTCCTGGATGGCGCCGCGTCGGAGCGGCCTGTCACGGTGGGCACGCTTGTGCCATCCATGTGGCGGGCAGAGTGCCGGCGTGACGGGAACGCATCTCACCGGGCCCCCCACACGGCCCACTGGTGGTGGGGCGCCTGGGCCACCCCGACGAGGATGCACCACGTGGCGATCGCCACAATGGGGTGGCGGGGTGGGGGGAGCGGCTGTGAGGAGACGTGCGAGGCGTGTGGTGTGTAGAAGGTGACGCAGGGGCCGTGCTCAGGTGACCGAGTCGGCGCGCTGCTGGAGCACGTGCCCCCCCTCGCTGCTTCGCACCACGCGATGGGGGCCTGTGACGGTGCGGGGGGAGGGGGAGGGAGGCCGAGCAGAGTCTGAGCGCGCGCTGCATGGTCGCCACGCTACACGTAAAAATAAATGCGGGAATGCGTAACACAAAATCTACTCGGATTGCCGGAGTTGACCGATGCTGTGGACCGCACACACGCACGCGCCCCGCGCACGCACTCGGCGCCATCGCCGACCCCTCCCTCCCGCTGCCTGATCCACTGCTATGCACGTCTTCGGCTCTTTCTACCCTCATGTCTTTTGTTCGGTGTCTTTGTGGTTGCTGGGATGGTGATTGTGGAACACGTTCACGCACATACACACGTACGTGTGGGTATGTGCACATGGGTATAAACTCGGGCCTGTCGTGATTTGATCGCTTTATAGATATCTGGCATCGCTGTGTCCCATCTTCGTCTCCTCGTCGCTTACACCCAGGTAGAGTTACAGGCACGCGCCCGAACACGCAGACCGGCGCCCCCGAGTCTCCAGCGGTCTCTAAGTCTCCCGTTGTCTCTCCGTCTGCCTCTTGTCTTACCGCCTTGCAGCCAAACCACCTCCTCTTTGTCCCTCGTGGGCTCCTCACCGCTGGTATCGCCTCCTGCTCGTGTGTGTTCTTCGTCCCGCTTCTCTACGTGAACGATCGACTCGAGGGCCTCGCCACCCCCCCCAACCTTTTCGCATCACCTATCCGAGATGGCGTCGCTCATCCCCACTCTGGCTGAGCAGGACCCGGAGCTGGCGAACATGATCGAACTTGAGATGAGCCGTCAGTTCCGCGGTTTGGAGATGATCGCCTCGGAGAACCTGACGTCCAAGGCGGTGCTGGAGTGCCTCGGTTCTGCCCTGACGAACAAGTACGCTGAGGGCGAGCCTGGCAACCGCTACTATGGCGGTACTGTGTTCGTTGACATGGTCGAAAACCTCGCCAAGAAGCGTGCCCTGGCCGCCTTCGGCCTCGACCCCGGAGAGTGGGGGGTCAATGTGCAGCCCTACAGTGGGTCACCGGCAAACTTCGCCGTCTACACTGCGCTGCTGGAGCCGCACAGCCGCATCATGGGCCTTGACCTGCCCAGCGGCGGCCACCTCACACATGGCTTCTACACGCCAAAGAAGAAGGTGAGCGCGACGTCTATCTACTTTGAGTCCTTTCCATACCATGTCAAGGAGGACGGCCTGATCGACTACGACGCTCTCGAGTCCGTCGCGCTGGTGTTCCGACCTAAGATGATCATCACCGGTGCCTCAGCCTACGCGCGTGACTTCGACTACGAGCGGTTCCGTCACATCTGCGACGAGGTGGGCAGTCTTCTGTTCATGGACATGGCCCACACGGCCGGTTTAATTGCCGGTGGCGTGCTCAAGTCGCCGTTCGGGTATGCAGACGTGGTGACGACGACGACTCACAAGTCCCTGCGCGGGCCGCGTGCTGGCATGATCTTCTATCGCAAAAAAGATCGCCAGGGCAAGCCTACGGACCACGAGAGCCGCATCAATCAGGCAGTCTTCCCTGGCTGCCAGGGCGGTCCGCACGAGCACCAAATCGCCGCTATCGCCACACAGATGCGGGAGGTGTGCAGCCCGGAGTGGAAAGCATACGCCATGCAAGTGCAGAGCAACGCCCGCGCATTGGCAGCCGCGCTAAGCTCCAAGGGCCACGTGTTCGTTTCCGGTGGCACGGACAACCACCTGCTGCTGTGGAACGTGCGGGTGCACGGCCTGACCGGTAGCAAGGTGGAGAAGCTACTCGACGCCGTCTCCATCTCCGTCAACAAGAACACTATCCCTGGCGACAAGAGTGCCATGACGCCGGGCGGCATTCGCGTTGGCACTCTGGCGCTGACCTCTCGCGGCATGGTGGAAGCAGACATGAGCACCGTCGCCGAGTTCCTCGACCGCGCCATTGTGCTGGCCAAGCAAATCCAGGCAGCGATGAACGCGATGAAGCTGAGTGACTTTGTCGCGGCGCTGCAGACGCACGCGGGCGTGGCCGCCCTCCGCAAGGATGTGGAGGCGTTCGCGACGACCTTTGCGATGCCCTCCTTTGATGTGGAGCGTATCAAGTACAAGGACAGTCTGCCCGAAGAGCGTTGACGGAGCCCTGCAAGAAACTTTAAGAGGGACTGTGATCTGTATGCGTGGCTGTATACGTGTTTAGACTTGTGTTGCATATGCGCTGTCTGCCAAGGAAGCGGGAGGAGCGGGCATAAGAGAGGGGGTGGAACATGATAGGAAGAGCTGCGGTGGCTGCATCGGAAGTGATGAGTGCGGCTGCAGAACCGCCGGTTTCTGTCGCTCTGCTTCGAAAAGATGTATCGTCGCCTCGAAAGTTCCGTCGGTAGCGAGCCACGTGGCGGGGACGTGCCTTTGGCATCCTCTTGTAGCGCGCGTGTCGACTTCGCAATCCCCCCATAGCCCCGGATACCCCTGCGACGTAGCACGGCCACTTCAACCGGCGTTCCTGCACCACACGCCGGGTGTTCAACAACACGTCTGTGCAGGCCCTTATCGCCCGCACGTTTTGTTTTCTTGCTTTGATTCGTTTTTATTTTTAGCTCTTGAGTTCAGGAGTCAAGCGGCTGGTGAGTCGTTTCAGGCGTACATGCGCACACCCACGCATGCAGCGTATACCCATGTCTACTGGGTGACGGGCAGCGGCTGAGACAGACTTCTCTTTGGGCAGGGTGATGCAGTGCGAGGAGGAGGAGAAGCGAAGAGGGCGAAGATACACGGCGAAGCAAACGAAGTCAGGAACGAGGCGCGCAGGTTAAGAATCTCTTGTGGTAACACAGTTGAACCATAACCTGGCTCTTGATGTGAGTTGTGCAAGCATATCTTCTCGCCTCTCTCCCCCTCGAGCCTCCCGCTCTACACCAAACTCCCTCTTGCTCCACTGGTGCGCGTCTCTGCAACCGCATCCATGCACCTTCTTCTCTGTTGTGCATTCACGCACATATACGTGCACACCTCTCTCTCTATATATTGTCACCCTCTGTTTTGTCTTTGTCCTTTTCTGTGTGTCTCCGTCTATCGGCCTGTCGGTCGGTCGGCCGGTCGGTGTGTGTGCGTGTGCCCTGCGCCGCCACCCTCCTTTTTCGTTGTGTGCTGTGCTTTCCTTTGATCTCCTTCTATCGTCCGTGTTCTGCGCGGGTTTCTTCGCAACTGTGCGCGGGGGTGGGTGCAGCGGTAAGGCGGAGGGTGACGGCCGGCAGGTTTGAGAGAGAAAAGGCTATCCTGAATAGATGAGGTGGCGCGGAGGTCCACCGGCGCCCTTCTCTCTGCCCTCTTCCTTTTTTCTCCTCAGGTTACAACGGCCGTGCCGCCTGCTCCTACCGCGGTCAACGTCTGCGGATGTGGATTTGCCTTTTCACGCAAACAGGCCGAGGGGGAAGACACCCTTCCATACGCGCGCACCTGTCAGGCGCGTGCGCAGGCCAGCGGTCCTTCTGCCTTTTACGACCACAGCAGACATGCAGGGCGCAGCTGTCTTTACCGCAAGAATATGCAGACACTGGCAAAGTAGAGCGGAGAGCAGGTGCACTTCGTTCTCCTCCTCGGCTCGCTAGTGATAGTGCGGAAGGCGAGATGTGTTGCTATAAACCGAGAGGGTTTTGCGGGTTCGATGCCCATGCGCTCCCGATGCCGCCTTCGATTGATTGTTATTTGAACCTGCCCACTCGCGGCCATGCAGCGCGCGCTCAGACTCTACTCGGCCTCCCTCCCCCTCCCCCCGCACCGTCACAGGCCCCCATCGCGTGGTGCGAAGCAGCGAGGGGGGGGCACGTGCTCCAGCAGCGCGCCGACTCGGTCACCTGAGCACGACCCCTGCGTCACCTTCTACACACCACACGCCTCGCACGTCTCCTCACAGCCGCTCCCCCCACCCCGCCACCCCATTGTGGCGATCGCCACGTGGTGCATCCTCGTCGGGGTGGCCCAGGCGCCCCACCACCAGTGGGCCGTGTGGGGGGCCCGGTGAGATGCGTTCCCGTCACGCCGGCACTCTGCCCGCCACATGGATGGCACAAGCGTGCCCACCGTGACAGGCCGCTCCGACGCGGCGCCATCCAGGACCTCACCGCCGACATCGGCAGCGGTGAGTCGCTCTCACCGCACCCTACGCTGTAGGCGCCTCACCCTGCCACCACCAGAAGCGGCGGCTCGGCATTGGCAGGGGCAAAAAGGGCCGCGGGGGCTGCCTGGCCTGCTCTCGCACAGCGTGGGGAGTGGGCCCTGGATGCCACGCACCGAGGTGCGCCCCTTCCCCCTCACACTGCATCGTCATCGGGTTGCCGACGACGATGCAGGAAGGGCTGAAGAGCGCGATAATGGCGGCGTGCCGTTCTTGCATGCTGGTTCTCTGCCATGTCGAACGTAGTCAGTGCAGCGTTAGCGCGTGCCTCCCTTACATCTCTTGCTCCTCTCGCTTCTCCTCTACCCAACAAATGTGGGGGCGTGTGCTCGGCTGATCTGTTATGCCCTTGCTAGCTGCCATGCTGCAGTGTGCTTCACCGTTGATGGTTCTGGTAATCGCTCAGCTCTGCGTCCCTTTTCTTGCTGTACGTTGACCACCGCTCTCCGCGCGGAGAAGTCGCAGCCGACTTCATAGCGCCGCACTCATTCGGACGTTTTGTATTCCTTCTCTGTGTTGCTCTCCATTTTGTTCCTGAGGGTGTGGCACCAGGTGTTATGATGGCCCGTAGCAGCAGCAGCAGTATTAGCCGCTGTCGCTGGTGCTACAGCCGGGCGGCACACAGGGCACTTCTGTGCAGCCTTCTCGTTGTGCTATTGATTGGGGGCCCGTCCGCGGTCTTCGGAGTCGAGGCCGACGATGATACGATCCGTCTCTTGCTAGCCGCAGGGGATAAGGCACTGGGCCAGGGGCGCGCACACTATGGAGAGGCGCTCTCAAAGTATACCGCCGTCCTCACTCGATGGCCGAAGAATGAACGCGCGCTGTACAGTCGCGCAGAGCTATACTCGATGATGAGGGAGCGCGCGGCAGCGCTGGACGACCTGAATGCGCTTCTGACGATCAACAAGGATCATCCGCAGGGGCTGGCGCTGCGTATGTCGCTGAACACGCAGTTGGGAAATCTCGTGGACGCGCATCGTGATGGCAAGCACCTGGTTCGCGTCTATAAAGCGCTCAACAAGCCCGATAAGTCACAACAGACATCAGAAAAGGTGCGCCATCTCGAGCACTACACGGCACGCTGGACAGCTTTGTCGGACTTGTGGTCGCAGCCGGTGGGGGCGTACACCGACGCCGCCAACGACGCCGTACTCATGCGCAAGTACAGGGAATGCGTCGACGTGCTCGCGAGAATCATTCGCGAGTTTTCGGTGGACAGCGTAGAACTTCGTCTGCGCCGTGCTGCCTGTGCTCTGGCAGCTGACGATAACATCGCCGCCACGCAGGAGCTCAAGTACGTCACGCAGCGCAGCCCACAGAACCTCAACGCTATCGCCCTCAACGCGCAAGCGCTGCGCAGACTCGGCGCGCTGGACCAGTCCATGTCGGAACTGCGCCGCTGCCTTAACCTCGACCCCGAGTACGCTCCATGTGCAAATCTGCACAAGCTGATCCGTCAGCAGCAGCGCATGATAAAGAGCATAGAGAAGAGGTTACAGGACAAGAAATTTGAGGCGGTAGTGCGGTTGATTGCCGAGGCCCGCGCCGCGGAGCCGCACGCGCCGTACGAAGAGCAGCTGGCGGCGTGGCACTGTGAGGCGCTGGTGAGTTTGCGCAACACAGACGAGGGCATTCGTGTGTGCCAGATGCTCGTGGACCGCTACGACGGCGCAAACAGCCCTACCGTCTTTGATGCACACATCCGCCTGGCAGAGCTGCACCTGCTCGACGACAACATAGCCGCAGCAGAGGCAGCGCTGCAGAAGGCGCGCGAGATGCGACAGCACGACGGAAAGGTGGAGGAGATGCGAATGAAGATCGAAAAGCTGAAGCGCACCGGCGCCCGGAAGGACTACTACAAGATTTTGGGTCTCAAGAAGACAGCGTCAGCGCAGGACATTCGACGTGCGTACCGCAAGCTCGCCAAGTCAAGTCATCCAGATCAGCTGCGCTCGAAGGACATGACGGACAGGGAGCGCGAGAAGCAGGAGAAGATGTTCCGTGACGTGAACGAAGCTAAAGAGGTTCTGCTGGACGAGGAAAAGCGTGCCCGGTACGACAATGGCGAGGATGTGAGCCAGCCAGCTGGGCAGCGGGGCGAGCCTTTTTTTGGTAGCCACTTTGCCGGCGGCTTCCCTGGCGGCTTCCCCGGAGGCTTCCCTGGAGGCTTCCCTGGAGGTTTCCCCGGTGGCTTCCCCGGCGGCTTCCCTGGCGGCTTCCATCAGCAGCGCGACGGCGGCGGTCATCAGCAGTTCTTTTTTTTCAATCGTGAGAATTAGCCATTGCCGGCGTTTGCACATGTACATGCTTGGCGAGGCGCTCATGTCGCTTCGCCCCCCCCTTCGCACACACATCTTGATACGCTACTGCGTTATTTTGCTCTTCACGTGTAATCGAACTACGCGTCGTCTTGGTCTGCGTATGTGCGTGCGTACCTCATTTTCTGATTTCCATGCTACACGGTCTTACACGCAAAGGCGAACGCAAGATCACGCCGGGCGCCACTACGTCGCGTCATTCTCAGTTGTTCCTTGTCTTCACCACCAACGCTTGGTGGGCTCTCGCAGGCGTTCGAGGTGTGCTGATGAGTGCGACGCGGGATGTGTCACGATTCCCTCTGCTGCGGTGGGTGCGTGCCTAAGCGTGTCTGTTGTTCTCGGCTCCTTGGGCTGCCGCCGTTCTTTCTTTCTGCCTCGACGTCCGCTGCCTCGTCCACTGTGGCCATGTCAATACATGCGTCAGCTTGATAAAGCGGGGAGGAGGTGTGTGTGTGTGGGGGGGCTCAGGTTCCGGGGCAAGGAGAATAGGGCAAGGCATGAGGGAGCCGAGCGTGTGATCACAGTCGACTAAAGTCACACATGCGAAGGCGGCCAGGCGGGAAAAGGTTAGATTTGCGTTCATAGTGAGCGCATACGTATGCGCTGGCGTGCACTCGACTTACTCGAAGGCGCTGGCGGTAGCCTCCATGACTACCACCACCACCGTTACCACCCGTATATTTTCTACCACCGTTTGGAGGCTGTTTTCGACCTGTATGTGTACAGCGAGAACAGATGTCCACCAACAACCACAGGAGTAACCGAACTGAAGAACATGATCCGACGCGTCACTGCGGGTTGCAGGATGTGATAACAGCATACACCCCCTTCTCTCTTGCGTAGCCATGGGCATTCTTTGGAGAGAGAGTCATGCATGTCCTTACTGGACACCTTCACTGCAGGGAAGGCTGGCGCATGCACACCCACGCCTACCCATAGAAACGTATATACGCAAACGTATGCGTGAAGGGGTGATGAGGAGGGAAGGGGGGGGCGAGGATAGGCGCTCGGTGAGGAACGTGCGCGCGTACCCGGCTTTTTGATCTTTTGCGCGCCATCTTTATGGGTGCCTCGACACTTATTTCGCGCCCGTCGCTTGAGCGGATTCCCACACGTGGCTGCACGCACACAGGCGCACGGGAAGCCCTCTTCTACTTTACTGTGTCTTTATCTCTGCGCATCCGTCAATCACATTCTTTTCTCCTCCTCCTCCCATCTACGTGTCTCAGGAATTCACCACTGCGGTACATCACACACACACACACACACACTCCGCGTGTACCCCTTTTTTTTTGTTGGATTGCAACAGCGGTCCGCGCTTCCACCTCTCCGTCGCTCCTCCTCTTAACAGATCTTCGTATCGTCGTCATTGTCGTGCGCTTGCCTTACACTCCCCTTTTCTCTGTGTGTGTCTCTGTCCTGCACTCGCGCGCCTTGTCGTTGGGGTAACGCCACAACAGACAGCCGTCTCTCTCTCTGTCCCCTTTTCTCTTGTTTTGGGATGAGTAGAGGGGTTTCTGGCTTTTAACGTTCGTGTTTCGTTCTGTTGTGGGCGTGCCTTCAAGGCCTGCGGCTCCTCCCCACCTACCCAACAACCCCCACCGTCGCCTGCACACTCCCCAGCCACGCGCTTACGCACACACATCCGTCGACGTGCTTGCCTCTTGCCCGGTGTGCTTCCCTTTGGATGGGCATCCCGCAACGGCGCACGCCTTTGTTTTTGTCTGTTTCTTCCTGTTCTGTGCGCTAAAGCTCCCGTCTGATGTTGGATTCCGTCGGGCCGCACGGCCACCGCGCTTGTCCTTGTTTTCGTTATTGTTGTTCTCCTCTTCACATAACCCAACCTAACCCTCCCCATCCCCGCGACGAGTAACGCCCGAACGCCTACACCAACGTCCTCGCAGACACACACTCGCATAAGAATTTACAGCCTCGAAGTATACTGACCCTGTCTGGTGCGATACGTGCGCGCGCTCACACACACACACGCACGCACGCGCATGCAGACGTGAATATACATATAGACACCACACACGGAATAAAAAGGAATTAACAACGAACCAGTATTGCCACTGCCATCTATCCACTCTCGAACCCATGTCCGACCTCAAGAAGGATGTACTGTCTATCGACGGCATCTACTACGACACTGAGAAGTTGGCGCTGATGCACCCTGGCGGTGCGATGATGGTGCGCCTCTGCAACGGCCGGGAGTGCACGGCGATCTTCCTTTCCTACCACCGCCGCCGCTTCCCCCACGCGCTCTACGAACAGTACCAGGTGCCAAAGGACCAAGTGCACCCCGGCAGTCTGATCGAGCAACGCCAGCAGCCGAGCTACGACAGTTACCTGGAGCTGTGCAAGAGGATTCAACCGATTATTGCACCAACCAAGGGTTTTGCTCCGTGGTACTACTACCTAAAGGCGGCGTTCTGGCTAACGGTGATGCTCGGGCTCGATCTCTACTCCCTGTTCTACCGCCGCGCGTACTTCTTGACCGTTATCCAGTCGCTTTCCATGGCCATGGTCGGCCTGAACGTTCAACACGACGCCAACCACGGCGCACTGAGCCGCGACTGGCGCGTCAACCGCATTCTGGGTCTCTCGCAGGATATGCTGGGTGGTAGCAGTATCAGCTGGATTGTGAACCACGACTACGTTCATCACATCTACACTAATGAGCCGGGGCGTGATGCCGACCTCGAAATACCGCTGCTTCGCCTGCACAGCGGCATCCCGGTCAGGCTGGCTTACTGCTTGCAGCAGTTCTACATCTTCTTTCTCGAGGCCGCCTTTGGTCCGGCGCACGTGCTCTTCAACATCATCTTCCTCGCCAAGGGCCCGAGTGAGAAGCAGCGTCTCATCAAGACGCAGTGGGTCGTGAGCCTGTGCATGCTCTCCATCGTCCCGTACCGTCTCCTGTGCAACTTCCTGCACGCGACAAGCTTCTGCGACGGCGTGATGAGCTGCGTGCTGCAGTACGCGCTTGGCGGCTTCTATCTCGCCTACTTTTTCCTCTTGTCGCATAACTTCGACGGCGCCAAGAAGGTCGGCACAAGCGACGGACAGGACTTCGTCGCTTGCCAGGGGGAGACGAGCTGCAACTTTGGTGGCTGGTGGTGGGGCCAGATAAACGGCGGCCTCAACTTCCAGATTGAGCACCACCTATTCCCACGGGTGCACCATGGTTACTACGCCTACCTGGCGCCGATTGTGCGCAAGTTCTGCGAGGAGCGTGGCTTCACCTACACCCACTACCATACGATTCAGGAGAACATGATGAGCACATTCCGCCACATGGAGCAGTACGGACGTGGTCGGGAGAAGCGGAAGAGCGCTTAGGCGGAACTCAAACGGCACACGGCGATTTTACGTAAGAAGGTGTTACTGAAGCCGTCGACGAGGAAGGAAGGAAGGATTTTTCACAATAGTGGCTGCTTGGCGTCGGCTCTGGTGGCTCTCACGTGCGCAGGCTGCTCCTGCAGCACCCCGCCCCGCTCCTTTACGAGCCACAACGCCGCTATCAAACGCCGACTCTTCGCCCTGTCTGCTCTCCTTAGATCACGGCACACTTTTTTTTGTATCTTGTTTTCGCTTTTCCAGTGAGCTCTTCATATTCCTTCCTAAAATTCGTGCACACAGATATGTACGTATACCGATATATATATATATATAGGAATGCCTATGTGCATGCATATGTAGGTATGCGTATAACTAGCGCTACAATCTCATGTGCGTTAACTTGAATAAGAGAGCTGCAGGCGTCGTGTTGTGCAAGTGCGCCTGGTTGTGTCTCGCGAGAGACGTGCGGTGGACCACCGAAGTACGGAGGCGAAGGGCTTCTTTAGCGTTCGCAAACGCACGTAAAGAAAAAAATAATATATAGAACGAAATAGAAAAGCTGCAGCAGCTTAGCGAGGAAAGCGGGCGGTGATGCGTGCTTGTGAGGGGGACGCGCATCACCGCAGTTGTTGCACACGCAACGTATCACCGCTGTATCCATGGATGCAAGCCGTGGCTCCCCTCAAAAGCCCTCCTGTCTTTTGTCGCCTCCGTCTGTTGCTCAAGATTCCCTCTGACACGGCGAAGACGGCGCGCCATGCCTCTCGTTTTCCTGTGCCCCCTTCGTCGCACCTCATGCATCCCTCGCAGATGTTGGGGGAGGGGGTCAGCTGAACAACAGGGAGGCTAGGGCGGAGGGTGCAGATCAGGCGGACCTGCGACCTCTGCTTCTCCCTTGTTTAATGCAGCTGTACGCGTCATGTGGGGCGTTTTTGGTATACTTGTTGCCTCTCCCCCTCTCCAGTTGTCTCTCTGCGTTTCTTCTCGCTACCCTTGTGCGCAGGAACATCGCTGCGCTCGCCTGCGCGAGCACCCTCGCCTGGTGTGTTCCGTGCGGCTGCCAACCACGTCCCTGCACTTCTTTCGTCCTTTTCCTCTTTCTGCCGTTGGGTGCGCTGCAGCACACCCGCTCTGGCTGTCCTCTGCCTCTCTCGTTCTCCCGCGCGTGCGTGTGCAGGGTCGAAGCCCACCAGCCGGCGCCGACTGATCCGTTTCCTTCTCCACTTACGCTCTCCGAAAGGAACAGTAACCTCAGCGCGGAGCCTCGACAACTCTTCCTTTTCTCTTACACTACTGTTTGGAAGTTGGCGCTTGGCAGAATCACCATTACCAATGCCCGTCCCGAGCTTGCAGAAGTCCGCGAAGGCCTCGTCGCATGCACTTGCCCTGGAGGATGGCAGCGACGTTGGCGTGAGGGCAAGCTCGACCGCGTCGCCGCTGCCGCCACGCAGCTCCAAGGCACCAGTGCCTGTTGCTTCTCAGTACGCAGCCAATGACATGGAGGCAGTGGAGTTGGACCCTGCTGCTCTGTGGGCAGCGCTCGACCTTCCAGCACCGGAATCGATGCCGTCACAGCACACGTCGCGCCGTGTCGTTTTACTCGGACGCCCGCTCAGCGGCAAGCGCACCCTCTGCCGACGACTGTGCTTTGCAGCGGAGGCGCAGTATGCCGGCAGCGATGAAGCCGCTGACGGCGGCCACGAGCGCGACGCCGTCGCGGCGGACAACGACCGGCGGCCACTCTATCACCCAAGCACCGACGACGACGAGGATGCAGCCCTCTTCCCCAACCAGCACGTCGGCGGATGTGACATGCCCGGAGCCTACTCGAGTGGTGGTGCATTCCAGCGGTGCACGGCGGTTGGACCGCAAGACCGTGCGAACCCACTGTCCCACGGATCGGGTGTGTGCTATGACTACGTGGTTCAGCGAGTGCCGACGCGAGCCGCGCACGGTGGTGGTGCCTCTGGCGGCGACTCTGCGTCTTCAACTCAGCGCTCATCTGCGGGGTTCCTGATGACTCCTCTTGGTGGGACGGTGCGCCGCATGACGGAGTTTTTTTGCTGTGACAACGCCGGCGCCTTGTCAATGGCTCTGCCGACGCTCGATTACGTCGAGTCGGCGCTCGTGCTTATGGTGGTCGATGCCAGTGATGTGTCGACGATTCGCCAACAGCTCGATTACTGCTACTCGACGCTAGAGAACTATGTAGCCAACCTACTTCGTACGCACGCACCGAACCACGACGAGGTGCGCCGCATGCAGCTCGCCGCGGCGCAGCAGGAGTACTGGTTGGCCGAGGAGCAGAAGCTGCGCACCGTGCGCACGAACTTGGCGAGTAGCAGCAGCGGCAGCGGCACTGCAGGCGCTACTACCGCCGTTTCTTCTTCTTCCTTCACTAAGGAATGCATACCTGACGTTCTCTTCAAGGACCCGGCAGCGAACATGGACAAGGTGAACAGCACTACGTTTCGTGTGCCCGCCTCTGCCGGTACGGTGTGCACGATGCGCAGCATCATTGTGTGCACCAAGATCGAGAATCTCGACCGTGCGTCGCGAGCGCTGGGGCTGACGGAAAGCGGCACCGCCGAAAATGAGGCGCTGCTCGATCGCCTCGACATCCCGGTCGGGCTGCGCCTCGCCATGCGGAACTCGCGGCAGTCGCTGCTGGGCTTGGTGTCGCAGCTGGTGCGTCAGTACGCCATCTATCACCGAGCCGCTCTGGCGTCGGTGTGTTCGCGCGTGTCCATGACGACTGCAGGCGCCGAGGGCGAATACGCCAACTCGGCACTGGTGAATCCCTTCTATAAGGGCCTATGGGCGTACATCGCGTACGTGTTGTACAGCGGCAAGGACCCGAACGCGTCGCTGTCGAGCGACGTCCTACGCGTCTGCTCTGCACGAATGCACCCACATGCGCTGCTGCCGTGCGGCCTCGATTCCGTGGACCTGCTGAGCCACTTTGTCACCTCGAGCAACGCAGAGCTGCCCGAAGGGCCGTCCCTGACGTCGCCGGAGGACACTGCCGACTCGGTCATCCGCACAACATCCGAGAACGTCATCACACCCGACGGCGTCTTCTCACTTCACCAGAGGTACATTCAGCAGGCGCAGGCGGACCTGACGAGCTCGGCGCCGCTGTGGGGCAGCCCCGAGGAGGTCACGCAGGGCGGTGAGGGCATGGTGTGGGACTCCATGTAGAGGGAGGCGCCGAGCGAAGAAAAAAAAACGGGCAGGAGGTGCTTGTGCCCGTTGTTGTGCTTGCCACGGAGATAGGGGCAAGGACAACGTTGCCGCTTGCAGCTGATGCCATTCCGAGGCTCCTGGCTGTCCTTGTGTTTTTTCGCCCCGCCCTCCGCCGCAGAGCCATGCCAACCTCAACACAGGCGCCGACTTGCCGCCACCATGGCGGTAGGCGGCTGCGTGTGGATACCTTTCTCTCGCTATGCCGGACTCATCCATCTTATACCACAGCACGCAGCAGGGCAGCGCGCCTGTTCAGAGGTGTCTACAACGCTACGCCTCTACCGCATGCGTGTAATCAGAACTGCGCCGGCCTACGGCTTGTGCTGGCCATCAGCTTCCCCGCGCGTCATGTCCTTCACGGACGACGAGGCTCATGGTGCCCCCACCACCTTTTTGCTGCAGGTCACGTTCACATCTGCACCGTTAGTGGCACCTCATGTGTATCAGCGCACCCCACCTCACCCCTGCTCTCTGCACACATGCCCCCTCATCTCCCATATCTCCACCCATCGTTCACCTAGACCGGTTGCCCACATTGAACAACCTCACATCGGCGAGCTTGCGGTGTTCCGTGTAGATGCGCGGCCACAAGAGGCCACAGATGGCGACACACCGCTCACTCTGTCCTCCACTCGACTGAGCTTGTATATATGCGACGCTGCGGTTTGTCGCACCCCTGCGAAGCACCTCTTTTCCACCAGAGCCAGCCTCCCACGTGTGGAGCCGCTTCACACCGGCGCTTCTGCTCATCTTTCCGCACAAGGCACAAGGCGCTCCCGAAAAGTGCTCGTGCTCGGTGGCACGCTGCTATGCTGTAACCGTTGAAGGACGGCGCCGCCGACCTGTTCAACGGACCGACGGCTCTAGAAGCTGAGAGGCGCAGCCGACGCTGTAGCAGCAGCAGGGCCGCCTCCATGACTGACCTCTCAGTAGGATTCAATGCCACTGCACTCGTACAACGTGCGCATGTTCGCTGCTTTTCCGTGGACGAGGCTCATTGCGCTCTTCGCCGAGTCCAAGAGACTGGGCGCTAAGTGCACGGCCGCTCTCGGTGCTGGCTGTATTTCGAACAGTGACCTCAGCAAAACCCGGTGGTGCTGTCGTGCTACGCAGCGGCCTTCTAGACCTGCAGCCTTGCGGCTGTCAAGACCACCTGCTTCCTCTTCTGAGACATGCTTTAGTACATTCCGATACCCGGTGTGGTGAACAGCTTCTACACAACCGAGGCGGGCTGGTGCCCGAAGGGGGCCCGCACTTCACATGCGTCCTCTACAGCGCCATTGCGTCTATCATCGGCATCCTTGCTGGTGTTGCGGGCGTAGCAGCCTTCTTGTGCATCTTCTCCAAGCACAGCCACCGATTCAGTGTCATTGTCGCCACCGTCGTACCGGTCGTTGCCTGCATCTTCGACCTTGTCATTGCCGATCGCTAGAACCTCGCCATCGTCACCCGTGACCACGCCATGCACACCACGCGCGACGACATCGTGTACGAGGCGTTCTCCTGCCTTGCCTGCGTGGCGATAGTGCTGCCGTTGTTGCACGTCTGGCTGCGCGGCTCAGGGAGCATGGTCTGCGGCATCTTCACCGGCAGCGGGAACCTTGGTGCGAGCATGGCGTGCACGACGGGCTCGATCCTGTTGGAGAAGGTGTAGCCGATCGTGCCGAAAGGCGTGGGCACGTGCTACGTGGGCCCCTTGGAAATGCTGCCTGTTGTCGGTCATCTTCCTTCTGCCGCCGCTGACGAAGCCACTGAGCTTCCTGTTGATCCCGTCTGCGCGCATATGCGACCACATCGCTGTGGGGGGCCACGCTGTAAAGAAAGAGTCCCGTCGCCGTCAGGAGGAGGCGGGATGGTTCAACGACCGGCGACACGGCCGAGGAGCCGTTCAACGACACGAAGCGCGAGCGCCGTGCGCAGAGCTTGCTGGCGCATGCACTGGCAGCGTGGCCCTGTCGTTGATATTCCAACATCTTCCGCCCATCTCTCTGCGGTCATCACACGCGGCTGTTTCTGTTGGCCGCTTCGGCTTTCACTCCTTCTCCGTTTCACTGGAATCGCACACAGCGACAGGCTTTAGCTGTGCGGACGGGCGTCGCCGCTCCCCGCTGCTCCAGGTTTTCTGAGTGGCTCGTCCTCCGAAGCGGACGACGTGCTGCGAGACGAGCGCTGGTCCGCGCGAGGAGGAAATAGAGAGCTCAACTGCACCCACCAATGGCGATCGCGACCTCGTTTCCCCTCCCCTCCTACGACTTTGCCTCGCTCCCCCTCTTGCGCTCTTCCACAGCAACGCCGCGCCTTCGGAGTGGCTCTCCGCAACTGCGTGCCCTCGGCACCTCTCCGGTGCCGCCTGCCGGTACCCCAGGCAAGCGTGCGAGCAGTTTGGCGGTGACGCGCTGCCTGCCCATCTGCCATCCTCCCCTCCCTTCTCGCCTCTTTCCCCACTCTCCTCTCTGTCTCTGTCAGGCAGCCCCATCTACTGTGTACTCTTTCTTCCGGAACTGCTCCGCGCGCCCCCATCGGCAGTGCCACACCTCATTACACGCAAGCACCCACACCAGTTGCCATTCTGTCGTTCCGGTTCTGCAATAGCCCCCACGCGCTCTTCGTTCCCTTTCCGTATTCCCCATCTCCCTTCCTCCACACACTTTCTCCTCCATCACCACAACTGGAAGATGCCGGCAGTGCACGTGAAGAGCGACAAGGTGAAGTACACGCCTGAGGTGATCGAGTCGCTGTATGACTATGCCACGACGCGCGTGAGACGCAACACAGACGGCACGGTGTCGGTGGAGCCGACGAAGTGCGGACTTCTGTTCCGCACGGCGCGCCAGGTGCCGCGGGTGGGCGTGATGCTGGTCGGCTGGTGCGGCAACAACGGCACGACGGTGACGGCGGGTATCCTTGCGAACAAGCTGGGCCTGAAGTGGCGCACGCGGCGCGGCATGCAGTCAGCCAACTACTTTGGCTCCATCACTCAGTCCAGCACCATCAACCTGGGCATGACGCGTGACATGGACGAGGTTTTCGTGCCACTCAAGGACTTGGTGCCGATGGTGTCGCCCGACAACCTGGTTATCGGTGGGTGGGACTGCAACAACATGAACCTCGGTGACGCGATGCGGCGCGCCGCCGTTCTGGACGTGCAGGTGCAGGACGCGCTCTACGATCATATGAGAAAGCTGTGCCCGCTGCCGGCCATCTTCGATATTGACTTCGTCGCGGCGAACCAGAAGGATCGCGCGAACAATGTGCTCGACACGTGCGACCGCTGGGAGGCAGTGGAACAGGTGCGCAAGGACATCCGCGACTTCAAGTCGGCCAACAAGCTGGACAAGGTGATTGTGCTGTGGACTGCCAATACGGAGCGTTTCAGCGAGCACCGCGACGGTGTCCACGACACGGCCGAGAACCTGCTGGCGGCGTTGAAGCGCAACGAGTCGGAGTTGGCGCCGTCCACGTTGTACGCGATGGCGGCCGTTCTTGAAAAGTGCAGCTTCATCAACGGCGCGCCGCAGAACACGCTGTGCTCTGGGCTGGTGGAGATGGCGCGCGAGGCGAAGGTCTTCGTCGGCGGTGACGACTTCAAGAGCGGCCAGACCAAGATGAAGAGCGCCCTGGTGGAGTTCTTTGTCGGCGCCGGCATCAAGCCTGAGTGCATCGTCAGCTACAACCACCTCGGCAACAACGATGGCTACAACCTGTCCAGCCACAAGCAGTTCTGCTCGAAAGAGATTACCAAGAGCAACGTGGTGGACGACATGATCAAGTCCAACCAGGTGCTCTTCCCCGAAGGCACAAGAAAGCCGGACCACTGCATCGTCATCAAGTACATTCCCTACGTCGGGGACAGCAAGCGCGCGCTAGACGAGTACACCTTCTCCATCTTTATGGGCGGCCAGCAGACAGTAGTGCTGCACAACACCTGCGAGGACTCGCTGCTTGCAGCGCCGCTCATCATTGACCTTATCGTGCTCACCGAGCTCATGGAGCGCGTCACGATCAGCGCCAGCGACGACCTGCAGGCGCCGTCACCAGCGTCCTTCGAGCACATGGAGACGGTGCTGTCCATTCTGTCCTACCTGCTCAAGGCACCCGCCGTGCCGGAGGGCACGCCGGTTGTTAACGCGCTCAATCGCCAGAGGTCGGCCATCGAGAACGTGCTGCGTGCCATGATTGGGCTTCCGCCCGACAGCAACATGCTGCTCGAGTGCCGCGTCCCCTTCATACGCGAGGAGCACGTCAACGGCAAGTGACCCCGTTACCCCTAAAGGCCCTCTCGTCGGCCATATATATATATATATCCCCTACTCTCTTGACAACCCCTTGTCTGTGCGACGCGGAACAAATCTTGTGCGACCTACCACCGCCTGCCCCCTCCCACACCTACACATACATATACATACACATACGTTCACGGGTTCTGCAGCTGTGCCGCTGCGATTTCGCGTTGCTGTGACTCTGTATGTGTATAGGTATGTGTGCGACGCAGCGTGGGAGGGTGGACGGGGTCACAGCTGGCGCAGCGACTCTCCGTCCCCCCGACCCGATTCCGTCCTTTTTCACACCGAAGACAGCGACGGCCACGGGTGGTGAATGCGATCCGAGACGCAGCCCCATGCGTGCGTTCGATGTGGCAGCTGTGCGCGCTGCCTGTCGATCGGCGTAGAGTTCCGTATGGTAACATCGACTCTGGTTCGCCCAGTTTCCTGTTATCCCTCTACATGCTTTCCTATTTTCCTCGCCTCTCGCTGTAAGTATGCGCCTGCATGCGGCTGAAAAATGTGCGCGCGCTTGGCTGCTACGCCGGTGAGGGCCTCTGCGTTCGTATTATATCTCCGAATAGCGAGCTGAAATGCGCTCGAGTGTTGAACTCGCTGACGATGAAGTGTGTGCTCATGTTCTCTGCCCCACAAATCATTCTGCATGTGAGGATCGTGCTTGGCGCGAGCTGCTTGACCGGCGCGCACCCGTGGCGCGTCGCGGTACAACAAAGCACTTTCCGTTTGTACACGGTGTATCTATCCACGACCACGCAAGGCACTATTTGCCGCTCACGTGATCACCAAACCAGGGCCCTGCCAACCGATTGTGCGACACCGCGCACGAACGCCTCCGACGCGCTGGGCTCGCCATGGATGTTGCCCCCTTCTTTTTCACAGTGTGCCCCCCCACCGTAAAGGTGGATGACAAGCGCGTTCTTCTCTCCTTCTCCTCTCCGCTTTCCAGCAACGATGAACGCGTGGACTGCGCACAATCTCCTTGGGCGATCGGGCCTCGTTTCCTGTTGCTGCGCTGCATGGGCTGCCTTGTGACTGCGCGAATCGACCACACCCACCCACACACACACACGCACAGAGACGACGGCTCCCCTGAAGCGTCTACACGGCCGTTGCGTTGCGTGCCGCGATCGAGGGCAAAAGGCAACAACGAAAAGAACCTCGCGTTGCTTCGAAGCGTTTTTTTTTGTCGTCCCGGCGGCGGCCCGCACCTCTGCCGCCTCCACAGCCGCCTCTCTCTTTCCCATCTTGCAGCGTCACCGTAAGCAGCGACAGTAGCCAGCGGTAAACCGCCCACTTCAAGAGATTGGCTCTGTCGTCCACCTTGCGGGGTATAAGCGGGCTCCTGCGCAACGTCAAGGGGGATTTCATGAATGAGGAGAACTACATCCACCCCGGTACTGTCGCTCTTTTCGTAAAGGCGCCTTGCGTGTGGAATATTTCGGTGTTGGGCATCAGCTGCGAGGCCTACGGCTCCATGTGTATCGTCGCCTAGAGTCGGTGCTGCTTCCTCGATAGGCGTTTTGACAGAGAGCACATCGACGTCTCTCGCTACGCCATGCTCGCGGACCGCTTCGGCATCGCGTGAAGGCTCGAGAAAAACTGCTGCGACCCTGGGGGGACTCGTGGAAGCCCGCCCGAGTGCTTTCTGTCCGACTCACTGCAGCGAGCTCATGATGGTGAGCCGATAAAGGCAGGAATTTCGTGGCACGGCTTGAAGGACGGGTGCTTGAATCGCGCCTGCTCCCCCCTCCTCCCCCCCCACCCCCACACACACACCCCGGCCCGCAGACAGGGAAGGTGAAGTGCTTCATTGGCTGTGACGCCGGCTGGTTTCTATTCCCGCAGCCGAAAGTCGGCAATGAAGGCGAGTGGAGCACGGTGCAGTTGACAGCAGACCGTACCGGTGACGGTGAGGATGAGGAGATCGTCGTCATTTCCGCCTTACGCTACAATACGGTTCTCGTTTATCTCCGGAGCGCAACCGCCGTGCATCAGCGCGTTCACGGACACGAACAGCCGCTGCCGTTCCTGTAGGCTATTGGGTGTACCCAGCTCGCTGGGCGGCCAGCCGTTGTGCTGAGGCATTGTAGTGATGCACATCGCTTGATGATACTGACCTACTCGGCGTCTGCTCGCTACGACGCCGACGTTATTGCGCGCGACTGTGGTTTTGCCGACGCCGTGACGGCCGAGCCAACAAACTCTATCGGACGGCAGCACTCACCAGTGTGTCATGAACTTCGCTTGTGAGAGAGTCCTGATAGCGCTTTACAAGGTGACGGGCCGCACCCGTGCGAGTCGCGCGCAAGCGACACCGCGGCGTGCTCGTCAACATGACGCAGTGGTGTCTCCGTTTCACTGCGCCACACCCCCGCACCTTCGGCTCCTTCTGCGTTGCGTTCCATTTTCGTCGTGTCGGGTGCCGCAAACCGAACGTTATGCCGTCGCCGGTGGTGCGCATGTGTCGCCCTTCCCCTTCTACACAAGCGCCCTTTGCATCCTGTGTTGTGGGTGTGCTCTTGGCCGCAGGAGGGGTTCCTCCACCCTGTCGTCCCCAGCCCATCGACGTGCGTGCTCAGACCACCAGCACCACTACTGTTACTCGCCCCAGTCATCGCTCCGTTTTTGATTTGCCTTCACATTCTCTCATGCCGCCCCTCCCCCTCCCCGACCTCCTTGCCCGCTGCCTATGGGACCACTACTCGCGCCACCTCCCCCCTCTGACCACGCCCACCAACGCCGGCGAGCGCACACGCGTGCAGAGCCATCGTGTAGAGCACAAAAGAAAAAGAAGTATAAGAAGCAAAAAGCCAAAACGTTTTGCTTTTCGCGCCGCCGTACCGCACCTCTCCGCCGCCTGCCGCTTCGTTGCCCGCTCCCTTCAGGATCTGCCCCGGCGTGTGCGCTGCCGTTTCGTTCGCTGAGCACGCCGCATGCCGTCATGAACACGGACGACCGCTACAAGCTCCTCCGCAGCGTCGGAGAGGAGTGCATTCAAGAAAGCGAGCTGCGCAACCTTATCGAAAAGAAGCCGCTCATTCGCTGCTACGATGGCTTCGAGCCCTCCGGCCGCATGCACATTGCCCAGGGCATCTTCAAGGCGGTCAATGTCAACAAGTGCACCGCCGCCGGGTGCGAGTTTGTCTTCTGGGTGGCGGACTGGTTTGCGCTCATGAACGACAAGGTCGGCGGCGAACTGGAGAAGATCCGCATTGTTGGCCGGTACCTCATTGAGGTGTGGAAGGCGGCGGGCATGGACACGGACAAGGTTTTGTTTTTGTGGAGCAGCGAGGAGATCATGAGCCATGCCGACACGTACTGGCGCATGGTGCTCGATATTGGCCGCCAGAATACGATCGCCCGCATCAAGAAGTGCTGCACAATCATGGGCAAGACGGAAGGCACGCTGACGGCGGCACAGGTGCTGTACCCGCTGATGCAGTGCTGCGACATCTTCTTTCTCAAGGCTGACATCTGCCAACTGGGCCTGGACCAGCGCAAGGTGAACATGCTCGCACGCGAGTACTGCGACCTGATTGGCCGCAAGTTGAAGCCGGTCATTCTGTCACACCACATGCTGGCCGGTCTGAGGCGGGGGCAGGCGAAGATGAGCAAGAGTGACCCGGACAGTGCCATCTTCATGGAAGACACCGAGGAGGATGTGGCACGTAAGATCCGTCAGGCCTACTGTCCGCGTGTCAAGCAGTCCGCCAGCGCCATCACAGATGACGGGGCGCCGGTCGCCACGGACGACCGCAACCCGGTGCTGGACTACTTCCAGTGTGTCGTCTACGCCCGACCCGGCGCTGTGGCGGCTATTGACGGCACCACGTACGCGACCTACGAGGACCTCGAGCAGGCTTTTGTGAGCGACGAGGTCAGCGAGGATGCCCTCAAGTCGTGCCTGATTGATGAGGTGAACGCCCTGCTGGCGCCGGTGCGCCAGCACTTTGCGTCAAACGAGGAGGCTCACGAGCTGCTGGAGGCGGTTAAATCGTACCGCAAAGGTGGCGCGACGCTTCCACTGGCCGAGACAGCGCTCCCTGCCGCCCCCGAAAAGCCGCACGCGTGCATGTGGATGCCGGCGCTGCTGAAGGTGCCGCTGGATGTCGCGGAGGGGATGATCAAAGCCACTGAGGACTTCATCGCCGCCCATCCGGGGGGCACGGTGACAGTGGTGTTGCCTGACTGGTCGGCGGTGGCCAGTGACGAAATCACCGGGGTGGAGAAAGACATCTCGGCCGCCCTGCAGGTAAACTGTGCGCTTCTAAAGGCGTATGGACTGCCGAACTCGGTGAAGATTGTGACGGAGAACGAGGTCATTCTCGGCAACCGCAACGACTTCTGGGTGAGTGTAATCGGCATTGCTCGCAAGAACCTGCTGAGCCACATCGAGGAGCTGTACGGGGGAGAGTTACGCAACGCCGGCCAGGTCATTGCTGCCCTCATGCGCGTTGCCACGGCTCTGATGCTCTCCGTCTCGCACGTCATCTCAACCTCGCTGGATGGGCACATCAACGCCTTCGCCCGCGAGTACACGAAGGAGCGCATCGAGTGCGTGCAGACGCTGGAGGGACGCATCCCGGCGCTGCACCGCCCTGGCGCCGCCCCGGCGGTGCTCGGTGCCGACGACGTCCTATACCTGGACGACAATGACATGGACATCCGCCGTAAAATCAAGAAAGCGTACTCGGCGCCGAACGAGGAGGCCAACCCGGTCATATCGGTCGCCCAGCACCTTCTCGCACAGCATGGAGCCCTCAACATCGAGCGCGGGGAGGCCAACGGCGGCAACGTAAGCTACAACACGCCAGAGGCTCTCGTGGCAGACTGCGGCAGCGGCGCTCTTCACCCTGCCGACCTCAAGGCGGCGGTGCTACAGCTGCTGCTGGATCGGTCGGCGCAGGCGCGCGCGTTGCTCAACGGCGAGCTCAAGAAGAATATGACCGCTCTTCGTAACGCGGAGAAGAAGATGGCAAAGAAGAGGTAAGAGGGGCTTTTGGAGTCAGGGGAAGGGGTGCGTGTGGTATAGGTGAAGAGGCGGCCCCCTCCTCTGTGCCGAACTTCTCTCTCCACCCGCCTCGTTTCGTTTCGTTACACGCGTGTAACGGTGTGTATAACGGGTTTGCATGTGAGTCAAGTACTAAGCCGCCCCGAGCCAACCTCAAGTAGGAGGGGAAAAAGGGGGCCATGCGCAATGTCTGTCTCGCCTGCACACGCGTCTTTGTGCCTTCACCAGGCACTGACGCGTGGCGCGGCAAGGCCGCACCGGTCTAAAACAGGAACGAAAAGCTAGCAGATACGGGCGCACTACGCTCAGCCGATGATCGGCTGATACCTCAAGGCACGAGAGAAGAGGAAGCAATCAGACGCATGCGCGCGCCATGACGGCTGTATATTGCTGGGCTACCTCATCGACTCACTCAACAACCCGCTCCACTCCGCAGATGTTGCGGTATCCTTGTTTTTTTTTTTCACAGGGCACCAGGTGGGCGCAGCACACAACGCGGCACTTCGAACGAAAGCGTCGCGCCTGTTTGTTTCTGTGCCGTGGTTGTGTGTTGCCCTTGCTTCCACGCTCTCCTCTTCCCTCTTCCCGCGTCTCTCTGCGCTCACCCAACGCCTCGGCCGCTTTCTTTTCGTGGCTGTTGCCTGCCAACGCAACGACACAGGAGCAGGAGAGGCGATCGCCGATTTCCTTCTTGTGTAATCCCCTCCTCCTCCCCCCCTCCCCCCACGCCTTCGACACTCTGCATACGGAAGTGGTGAGGCAGGCGCGCACACACATATATATGTGTGCGTGATGCGTAGCAACGATGCATGCCCGCCGCCCAGCTGGCACTAAAACCGTAGGCGATGTGCTGTGCCACTCTGCAAGCGATAAGCTCAGTGGCGCGAAGAAGCCGCGCTACGGCTCTGTGCGACTCTTCTCGCATGACGCGTCTGCCTTTCGTCAGCAGCAGCCGGTGCAGCCCTCCACTCCGCGGGAGGGCAAACCACGTCGCGCAGCCGTCATACAACGACGCAACCAGCGCAGCCGCTCCGCAGGCAGCGGCGCCTCGCGCCGCCCTGTCGATGAGGCTCTGTTTTGCGCCCTTCGAATGGAGAGCCAAGCCGATGTACTGAGGCAGTTGCGGGCACACGGGCTAGCGATGCTCGTAAAGGACTTTCGAACACTATGCAGCAGCCTCAGCCTGCACAACATACGGGTGGAGGAGTTCACATTCCTCTGCGCTGCTGTGCTGCAATGCGATCTGCGGCCTCGCGACTGCGAAGTCGTCTTTGCATTTCTGCGGGCAGAACGCGCATCGGGCGGTGGAATCAGCGTCGCGCACCTTCTGGAGCGGTTGCGGACGCTGTTTGAGCCTCTCGAAGTGGTGTGCGCGTTGCAGCTCAAGTGCCTCCTCGAAACACGACGACTTGATTACTGCAACGTGTCACTCAATGAACTGCAGAAGGCTGAGGCCGGGCTGCGTTCCCTTCTTGTCGATGACCCGCTCGATATCGAAGTGGGCGCGCAGTGGGAGCATCTCGAGGCCGAGCTGCAACGGCTGCATGTGCGCTTTTCCGTCCCCGTACCGACGTTTCGTTTGCTGGTGCGTCGCTCAGCGCGCGCTGTGCGGTCGGCAGTGCGCTCGCTGGGTTGGGATGGTAAGATACAGCGGCATCTCTGGCAAGAGGAAGACGAGGAACCCAGAGATGACGGTGTGCAGGAGCCACTCCACGCCTTCGATGTTGGTAGCCTCAGCAAATGTACAGTAGATGAAATTTGCAACGAGGGTGGTGTGCAGGACAAGAGCGCCGCGGTTCTCTCCGCAGTGGAGAAGCTGTACCATCATCGCCTGGCTTTGGGAGCGCAGTCCCTGGTCGCCGCTGAGCGGCTGGGTCTTGCGCTCGGGGCAAACGTGCGAGCCGCCAGCCGTGTCTCGTCCTTTAGCTCGCCGAACTCCGCAGCCGACCCGACACACCCCCGCTTCAAAGCCGACCTCTACGCCGTTTCGGCAGACGCGCCATCTTGCAAAGGGGCCAGAAGGGAGGCTTACGCTACAAACTAGTGGTGAGGCGAGGTGACCAGCTGCAAATGGGAGACAGGGGTGCCACAGGGGCGATTGAAATGGTGCAGCATTCGTGGTCTCTTGTGGCCAACGCTCTATTCACTTCCCAATTCCCATTTTGTGCTGGTCTCTCTTCTCGTGTGCCCCCCCCCCATAAGAAAAATGTCTTTACGGCCAGGCTTTTGTGCACTGACGTGCGGCGTTACGCGGGTGGTCCTCCAGTTTTGTCTCACATTGTGTGCGTAGCTCACCGGATGTGTCTTTCGTCGTTTTCCTCCAAGCTGCGCGTCCCTTGCGCCGCTTCGCGCTTTCCTCTGGCCATCGGAACACACGCGATGCGACCGGTAGAAAAAAAAAACAAAGGAGGAGGAGGGGGGCTGGGGGCGATTTGGTGCCTTACACGCAGCCCCGTCTCCGCTGAGATTACGCGCGCTCTTTGCGCCTTTTCTCTCCGCCTTTGGATTTCGGCTCTCCTTACTTGTACCATACCCATCTCATACACAAAACAAAAAAGAAGAAGAGTGTGGCAGCAACGGAAACGGAGGCGAACCTCCAGGCAGTCTTCCCTGAGGGAAGGTTTGCACTGGCGATTCTCGCCGTGCTCCTGCAGACTCCCTCGGAGCTTGGGTATGTCGGAGCTGATGACGTATGAAGTGTGTGCCCCCTCTCTCCACCAACCACACACAGGGGTGCGCACCTGCTCTCTCAGTCGCTGCCCACTCCTCTGCCTTTCCGTTCCTCCAATCTCAGTCAATTTCCACTCCTCGCCTCGTGTACGTGTGTGCGTGTGTGTGTGTGTTAGCGTGGCGCCGTCGCACGAGACATGCGCTTTTTGGTCGTGCGTGTATTTTTGGCAGCCTTCTGCACGGTTGCAGCGGTGCTGCCCGCCACAGCGCTGCGGGTGAAACCCACCATCACGGCTCTCACCTTCGACGTGGGCAAGGAAGAGGTGTGCCTGTATTCGATGGGGAAGGACTTCTACGAAGGCGTGACCATGCACTACCACGTCATGGAGGGAGAGAACGACTTTGACGTGTTCATTCGCGATGTGGACGGACACGTGATCTACGCCTCCTACGCGGGTGAGCATGGCGCCGAGGACCGCGTGTATTTTACGACGCACGCGAACAAGGAGCATGCATACTGTATCGACAATCGCGACTACTCGGGCGAGCTGAAGGTGATCAAGATGGAAGTTGGTCTGACCTCTCTCAAGCGCTGGAAGAACCGCATAGACCCGCTGCGGAAGCTCATGACGCGCACGGATGGCTTCGTGATGGGCATGCACGATGATCAGATCCTGCTTCGGATGAAGGAGCAGGGCATCCGAGAGTGGGTAGAAAAGATCTTCACCATGCTGACGGTGCGCTTAGTGGCCGAGGCTTTCGTCATGGCAGTCATCGCGCTGCTGAACGTTTTCAGCATCACGTACCTTTTTCGCCGAGCCTCCCTGCAGCGCCCGTTTACGGGAAGCACGGCGAGGAGGTGATGCGGGCTGCGAGAGGTCCGCTATGCAGCGCAGTTCTCTGACGCTTTCTTATCCCATGAAGTTTACCCGCGTTCGGCAAGCGACCTTGCGTGAGGAGGAGTTGCTATGGCGTAGGCAAACATGCCGCGTAGCAGAAGATTTGCGAACACCACACACACGCTGGCGGATATGTGGACAGCTGCGTGTGTTCCTATGTTCCTCGTATGTGCATGGGCACGCTTGTGATAGTCGAGTTCTTTTGCTCCTCTTTCTCTTGCTTTCCATTTTACTCATCGTCGATGTTCAGACCCGGCTTGTTTTGAAGAGACGTGGAAGCAGCAGATAACAGCGTAGTCCACCATCGCGACACAGCACCGAGCTGCCGTCGCCCGGCTCCCTGGTCTCGGTTCGCTAGCGCGCCTCGCGCTAGACCCCCCCCCCTTTTGTGGAGTGTGTGCCAGTGGAGGGAAGTTGCAAGTGTGCCGCGCTATCACACGGCATTCCGGCACACCCCTACCCCTTGCCATACCTTCTTGATCGGGTGTCTTCTTCACGGCGCTCACGACCGCTGCCTCTTCCATTCCCTGCTTGGCTGCAACGCCGACTCCTACTTGTGCCCCTATCACCGCCGCATCTCCAGCCACGTCTCCCTCCCTCTCTCTCGCCCACCAAGATCGTCACCGCATCCACCACCCCCCACCTCCACTTCCTTCTTACCTTTTCCACCTTTCATACGGAAGGACTTTCACAGTAGGCTGCCGCTTGATCGCCGTGACCGCTCCTTCAACCCATAACTCAGCACGTAATACCATTGCTCGTAGGCATCAGGCTAACATGTTCCGCCGCGTCACCCTTCCGATAGGCACCAGTGCTTCCCTGAGCGCCCTACGCATGGCCGCTCGCGCTGGCACCCACAAGCCCACGACGCACGACTGGTCAAAGATCTTGCCGCAGCACATGACCGCTGAGGCACGCACTGCCCTGCATGCGCAGAGCCACCGCACCGTTTCCGCCGTAGTTCCTGGCAAGATGTTTATGCGCCACTGGATCGTGGCGGAGCAGTCCACCGTGTCTGTCGTGAATCGTGTCATCTCGGGCATGATCGCGGTCTTTACCATGATTTGGGCGGCTGGGTACGCCACGCTGGGCTACAACGGACACAACTCCGCACACGTAGCTGGGTGGATTTTTATCGCCTACTGGCTGGTAATGCACACGCACATGATGTGGCTGGCCCCCACGATGCTGGGCCTCGCCCTCCTGCAGCTTGCGCTGAACTGATTTGACGTAGGAAGATGATGATGCGGTAGGGTGTTGATGTGGAAAAACGTGCCCGTGTATGTCTGTATGTTTCATTGGAGGGGGGATATGGGGCACAGTGAGTTGGTTCGGTGAGCCCATCCCTCCACCTCTGTTGTGCCATGCTGTGTGTAGGCTGGTAAAGCAGATGCTGGCACGGCGTTGCAACGCATTGCTGTAGTGATAGTGTATGGAGATGGTGGCAGCGGCGCGCTAACAGCGGGAAGAGAATGCGAGGATGGGGGATGGGGGATGGGTTGAAGTAGCCACAGGAGTGCTCGCCTTGACTAACTCAGCTCCCTCATTCTTCCTCGCTCCTCGTCTCTCTCTCGTGTGCTCTCTGCACACATAACCACAAAACGTGTGCGCGCGCTCGACTTGCGTTGTAGAGAAGCGTGTGCGTGTGTGTGTTTTTGTCGATAGGGGGGGGGGGGCTGCTGCCGACAGCTGGTGCACTCTCTCTCCGTGTGTGTGTGTTTTTTTTTCCTTTTTCGTATGCGGTGAGCTCCTCGCCCGTGATGCGTACCCGCGTCCTTTTTCCCCTTAGCGACTTAGGCCGCCGCTGCGTTTGACCTTTGCACGCGCTCCTCTTGCGTTCTGTTTTGTTTGTTTCGTGGGTTCGCTGGCCGCCCTCTCATACCCCCCGCCACCTTTTCTTGTGGTTCTTCTCCGCATCTCTCTCCCCTCTTCCCCTTCGGCGCGTCGAGCGTCTAGGCAACCGAAGACGCATCGACACGGGCCCATGCCAGTGCACCTGTCGCGCATTCATTTTTGTTTTCGAGCAGAGGTGCACCGCTCCGATGACGATGCAGTGTGAGGGGGAAGGGGCGCACCTCGGTGCGTGGCATCCAGGGCCCACTCCCCACGCTGTGCGAGAGCAGGCCAGGCAGCCCCCGCGGCCCTTTTTGCCCCTGCCAATGCCGAGCCGCCGCTTCTGGTGGTGGCAGGGTGAGGCGCCTACAGCGTAGGGTGCGGTGAGAGCGACTCACCGCTGCCGATGTCGGCGGTGAGGTCCTGGATGGCGCCGCGTCGGAGCGGCCTGTCACGGTGGGCACGCTTGTGCCATCCATGTGGCGGGCAGAGTGCCGGCGTGACGGGAACGCATCTCACCGGGCCCCCCACACGGCCCACTGGTGGTGGGGCGCCTGGGCCACCCCGACGAGGATGCACCACGTGGCGATCGCCACAATGGGGTGGCGGGGTGGGGAGAGCGGCTGTGAGGAGACGTGCGAGGCGTGTGGTGCGTAGAAGGTGACGCAGGGGCCGTGCTCAGGTGACCGAGTCGGCGCGCTGCTGGAGCACGTGCCCCCCCCCTCGCTGCTTCGCACCACGCGATGGGGGCCTGTGACGGTGCGGGGGGAGGGGGAGGGAGGCCGAGCAGAGTCTGAGCGCGCGCTGCATGACCGAGAGCGGACACATGCGGAGACGGAACAAGGCGGCGATCCTCTTCGAGCGTGATTCTGGGCCTGAACTTCGCTCTTCGCAGCGGCATGGCGACGGGCCGACCAGCACCGTCTGGCGCCGTTCGGCCCGGTTCCTTGATGAATGCTTAAAAGAAGTCCGCGTGCTGCACGAGAGGCGCTTCACCCTGCACGCCGGCAAGGCGCTGGCTGTCGCTCCGGACTTCAGCACTTTGGTGTGGCAAACGAAAAGAAGTCCGGCGACGGCGACCCAGTGCGCATGCAAGAGGGCATACGCAGAGGTGTACGCTCTCCCCGCATTTTTCAAGGGCGAGGCTGAAGCGGCGACGGTCTGGCTTTGCTTCAATGATCACGATATGATGAATCTGTGTCTCGGGCAGTGGACCCTGAGAGGGAACTCTCCCGCGCCCTTTTTCCTGCCCACGTCCTGCTCCTCCTCCGCAAATCCACCAAGTGCGTGCGCACAAGTCTCTGTACAAGAATTCGGATTCGCACAAGCCTATCCTTTTCACATACCGCTGATCACATCCCATAACGATCCCTCTCTCACGCTAGAGGAGCTGTGCCAAACAGGAAAATTCGGTATGTTGTCGTGGTGTTGATGGCTCAGAGGAGCCCCCGCCTCCGCTGCGTTGCGGTGGACTGGTCCCCCAAAACCAGCTTCGCATAGGCTCCTCGTATAATGCCAAGCCTCGCTCGGCGTCGCGCCTGCGGAAGTTACCAAGGATTACACCAACTATGAATTGTGTCTCTTCGGCGTCGACGATTCATGAAAAGGCGGACGCCTTAAGCACGTGGGGATTCCGATTGCAGATGGATCGACCGTTCATGCTGCTGAGGAAGAGGGGGTGCAGGTGTTGGAGGCGTAAGTCCGTCGCCTCGAGAGCCCCGCTCAGAGCAGCTGCCTCGATGCAACTGTCAGCCGATTCATGGACAGGCGCCTGCGCCCGCTGCCGGGAGACGAGGCGGATGCGGGCATGGGGCGAGCGACGGCGGGTCTGGGAAGACATGGATGCTGCCGTCTCTGAGGAGCTCCATCGCGGACCGACACACCCACGGAGGAGGATCCGCGGCCGCTCTTCCGTCTCCCCTCCTCCTTGTTCGACCTGTGGAATGCACGCAAGGCGTCACTGCAGGGCAGACACAGCGTGCGCCGGCTCATTCTGGTAGCGGCATCGACGGCCGAGCGGATGGATGCAGCGCAGGCGGCGGCGCAAGCAACCACGGCGCCTTCGGCTTCGAACGACCCTCAGCTCCAATCCGTCGACACCGTGCGCCCTGGTGCCGTCGGGATGCCAGCGCCGCCCAGCGATCCCTGGCCCGGAGAGCCCACTTTGGGCCTCGCAGGGAGGGGCTGCCGCCCCCAGGCGCCATTTGCTGCAGCGCGACGTGGCGTGGGCCTCTGCTGAAGGTGCACCTTGCCCAAATCGTCAGAACCAACCCGTGTTGCCCAGGCTGTTGCATGATGCAGACCGTCGTTATCGCCGTCTTCTCGGCGATCTACGGCGTCGCATTCAACGGGCGTGACATGACGCCACCAAAGAACCGCGACGTTGCACTGGCCTTGAAGAGGGCCTCCGACTGCCTCCTCACTCAGACGCGGCTCCCCAGCGGGCTCACTCTCTGCAGCGCAATCTCCCGGTACGAGCGGGCGATGGACCCCATGTCCCTGATGTGTTCAACCGCGAGCAGGAGCATGAGACAGGAGGGGGCACGGTAAGAAGAGAGCACGCACCCGCAGAGCAGCAGGAAGACGGGGTGCCGCTACGGGCACACGATGGGGGCACAGCCCCGCCGACCGTGTAGGTGCACCGCACATGGGAGGCTCCTTTTCTTTCTTGTCTACTGGAGCTGCTGCTCACTTTCATGTTGATGGCGCCTCTGCCATCGCTGCTCTCCACAAGGGCTGCTCATATAGTCATGCCACCAGCGCAGCACTCCAAAACACCATCGACTCAGTTGCCATGCGTGATTCACGGCCCGTTACACACAATGCGAGTGCTAACTCGGCCGACGTGCCGAGCGATGGTCCTGCATACCAAACACAAAGGAGTGCAACTGGTGGCACGGGGAGGTGATACAGGAAGCTCGAAGGACGGCTGACTCCGCGCTCTCGTCCGTTGACAAGGGCACAGACATATACGCGTACCGATGCGCTTGTATGAAGAGACGCGCTCTAGTCTTGCGGGTGTGGCTGCCGGTGTGTAAGCAGTCCGATTGCATCACACACCACCCCAGAAGACGGATCGATCGAGTTGAATGCGGCGACTCCCTCAAGGGCCTCGGTGCAACTTCTCTGCAACGCCTCCTCTCCCTTTCCCCTATCGCCTTCCTTTCTCTTTCTCTCACGCTGGCGAAGGCACGGAAGTGCTCGCACACAGGCACGTCGCCGCCGGAGCCGCTTCCTCTCTCTGTTTGCTGGTCTTACTCGTGCACTCACACCGCAGCGGGTCTGCCACGGCTTCTTCACTGTTTTCTTCCGTGTCTTTGATAGCCTTGCTCCGTTTCCTTGCCTGTTTGCTGCTGCATTGGAGTTTGGCTTCACTTGCGCTGCCGTTCACCAGTCGGCGTGTTCCGCTGAGCGTGCTGCCCTCCATTTCGTCCTCCTGCTTGCAACGGTCTCTGGACGAGCTGCAGAGGTGGGTGAGGGTTGGCCTTCCGACGGCGGCTGCCACGGAGATTGTGGTCCAGGCTGAGGTGGCGCTGTGTAGGGGGGTGATCGACGCGTCGATGGCAGACGGCCTGCCCTCTGCGTGCCCATGCACTGCGAAGCGACGGACCGCAAGCATCAGCGCTGTTTCTACTTCCTCAGTGGAGAGTCGCCACGGCGTTCGCAGCGACGCTGGCACGTCTTCGCCGGAGTCGGCATGGGGCACTCGGAGAGACGGGGTGCTCGCGCACGAGCCGCCGACGGTGGTGACATGGCGCTGTAGTGACCCGGATCCGCTCAATCGTGCCGCTGCTCCGGTCTTCGGCACCTCGGAGAATAGGATCTTTAGCGCTTATGAAGGCCGCTGGCAGGAGGCAGAGGCTCTACCTGCATCTTTGCCAGTGCTGGAGGGTGCCGCGACCGTTGCTGGTGCTGCCAGAGAGCAGTCTCCCACAACGCCAGCAGCGTCCTCCGCCCAAGGGCCTTCTCCGTTTTCTCTCACGGTCTGTGGGCCGACAGCTGTGACAGCAGCTTCACTGACGGTAACGGCAGTGAGCCGAGTGCCAAAGCAAGTACAAGAGGTCGCCGCAGTTTCCGAGGACGAGCCAACGCTCAGTGCGAGCGGATCGTTAAAGCCAAGCCGCTCTTACAGCAGAGGCAGGGGCAGCGCCACGCAGCCTTATCAATGTGAAGCAGTCGGAAGCTCCCAAGGCGTCCACAGCCCATCTGCCGGTGGTGATGCAGCCGTTCTTGCCACGCCCCACGGACAGGGCCGTGCCACTGCTCAGCCGCCGCTGGCAATGTCACCGCCTGCGCTGGCGTTCCGCGCGAACGCAGAGCACATGAACACGGTGGGGTTTCCAACTCCGTCGCCGGTGGCGCGCAAGGCAGTGGCTGCCACCGCAGCCAAGTTGTCTTATGCCGCTCGCTCCTCGGCGTCCCTGTCGTATAATCTCTCTCGCCTTCTTCGCCTGTGCTTCCTGCGACGATGGTGCTGGCGGGCGTGGCGCGTGAGCGACAGCGGACTGCTCGACAGTCATTTTCGACGTACCAGCAGCAGCGGTCGCGGCGGTGGCATGACGGACAATTGCTTTGACGGTGACACCGATGGCGACGGCAGCTCACATCGGCCACGCTCTACTAAGGCAGAGCCCCGCTACAGTGTTGGCCGTCTCGGTGACTGTGACGATGACGACTACTACAAGGGCAGATCAGTCAGTGCTCTTTCACGGTTGTTGATGACTCTGTGGGGTCGCTCATGTAGCGCACCAACGCAGGAGGGAGGCGGCGGTCGTGCCCCCACCACCACTGCTGCTGCCACTCGCCGCCGGCGTCGCGGCATGGTGACGGCAAGAACGCTTCTCAGTGATGGCGCTCGCATTTGCATTACTTTTTTTCTTTGCTGTTGCTGCTGCCCGTTTACGAAGAAGCTGCTCGGCGAGACTACGCGGCGCCGCAACACCGTTATTGTGGCCACCGAGAACACCACCGAAAATGCGATGTTTGTCCTCCGCCGCGCGTGGGAACGACACCGCGGCCTTCTCGTTACCTTCGCCATCGCATGTGCTTTTTTCCTGTGGTGGGTTGGTTTACCGCTCGCCCAGGCTGCCGTTGTGTGTCTGTTGGAGAGTGAAGAGTTGTTTATCGCGCGGATGCAGTATGTTGGGCTGCCAGTCGCGCTTCATCCACCGACGCACACAATGGCGGTGCTGCTGCAGCAACCGACCGTGCCACCAACATTGGTGTCGCTGCGCCGGGTCTCAGTGCTGCCTCGCAACGGTGGCAGTGGGGGGGCTGCTGAAGCGGACCCCGCTGAGGTTGAGGGCATGTCTAAGTCCGTGCTGCGGCAACTCTTTGACCGCTACCGCACGCGCAGTGCCGCATTAGCCATGGAGGGGCTGCGCTTGTCATACGCGCAACGACATCCGCGCCTCTTCTTCCTTTCCTCTCGCACTCTGACGGCGTCCCAAGTGCCGTCGTGGACGTTGCACGTGGTGGAGGATGGCTGCACCGAGTGTCTGCAAGGTCAAGGGTATGCGGAGGCGGTGAAAGGGATGGCCGTTGAACTCGACCAAACCTCACCACGCACCGCAGGAGACGATAATGTCTCGCGCGCGGCACCGTCGCAGGTCCAGGGAGCGGTGTTTGCCACGTCGAATGCGCCACTGGGCCGCATCGGGCCGATGCTGTTGGCGATGGCGAGCGTGACGGACGACGTGGAGGTGGCTGCGGAGCTGCGCAAGTGGCGCTGGCTCGCGCCGGTGAGGGCCAGCGAGGCTGGCAAGGACTCGCCTCGTGCGCCACGCGGCTCATCCAAGTGCGCGTCCTCCACGCCGTATCTGGCGGTGCTCGGCATCCCCTCCACCGATCAACCAGCGCGCGTTGCCTTGCGTGAGGCGCAGCGTCAGACTTGGTTCAAGTACCATGAGGTCGCACGCACCGAGACTGGTTTTGACGGGGCGCTGCTGCCATTGTACATCTTCGGGGCTGTAGAGTGGCCTGCTCTGACTCGGCAGCCTACGGGTGCTCCGGTGGCGCCGAGCTCCCGCGACGACGGCGAGAGGTCCGTCCGCGGAGGAGGCAAGGCCGCTGGAAAGCCTGCGCACCTTGATGCCGCTTATGTGAGTATCGACAGCCAGCGCCTCAGCGCCAACCCCTCACTACTCCTGCCACACATCCACGACCTCGCCGCCGCGGTGGAGCTTCGGACGGCAACCCTCGCTGCAGCAGCCGGAGCTACCATCACCGCCGACCAAGACGCTCCGCTGCTGGAGATGCCTACCGTCACGCAGCGAAGGCGCCGAATGACACTGCGGCCTTCTTGGCGGAATGAGCGCTCCACTGACTCGCCCTGCGACGCCATCGTGGACCAAACCGTAAGGATGACGGTAGCGTCGGCGACTCCGCCGTCGCTACCGCTTCTGCAGGTGGCGCAGCGCCTTTCCTTACCTGTCGCGCCTCTTGTCACGGCCCCCGCGCGCCTTGTCTGCTACGCATCGTCGGCCCTCTGGCAGGAGGCGCTGGAGCGTCGGGATAGCCTCTGGATCGACATGCTGACGGATCGGCGTCCTGCCACCGGCAAGACCGTCGGCGGGGAGGGCAAGTGGGGGCTGAGAGTGGAGGTGGGCATGAGCCAAAAGCTGATCCTGTGGCTAATGTACGCCTACTGTACGTTCCCGGAAGTGCCGTTTATTATGAAGGGCGACGATGATACGTATATTAAGGTGCCGCAGTACCTGAGCGACATCCGCTACCTGTGGCGTGGCCGCAAGACACGCGTGCCACCGCCGCACGACGTTGATACGGAGCACGGCACCGTCGAGAACGCACAGCTCACCAAGTCTACAGAGGAGTGTGTGTACTGGGGCAGCATGCGGCGCTGGAACGGCGAGGTGTACTTCAGTGCCGGCATGCTCTTGCTGCTCCACCGTCGCCTTGTCCAGGCCGTCGTGGAGGTACGCACGGAGTTCAACAACGATGTGCTGTACCTCGCCGCGGCTGACTACAGCGCCGCGTACGCCCATTCCTACTACGCGAGCATGATGGACCACGAGGACGTGATGCTGGGCAAGTTGCTGATGGAGCGACGCTTCCGAGCTGATCGGCTGTGCCCGTTTCGGCGCCACTGGTACGTTTGGGAGGACCTGCAGCGCTTTCACGATCTGCACCGTGGCCGCGTGCGCAACGTGACGTGGGCGTCTGTCGCTCTGCACCGGTGCCGCCCTGCGGATGCGTATTACCTGCACTACTTCTTTGCCCAGGAGTACCGCTACAGCGGCAGCAGGGGAGCGGCTGAAAGATCTGCCCAGGGAGGCCAGGAAGGCGATGCAATACTATGCAACGAGCGTGCGGAGCGCGCGGCACGTCAGGCTGCGCAGAGTTGGGTGGCCGACCGCTTGCGACCGGTGTTGCAGGCAGGCGGCAACGTTGCGGAGGGTGCCGCACGCAAGCTTGATGCTGCGGCTCTTACAGCAGCGGAGGAGGAGGCTGGATGGTCCAGTCTTCCCGACGTTCTCTGGGCGGTGCAGAGGGACCGCAGTGTGCACACGCCGCCTTACCTCTCCGACCGTGACGGGGTGGCCATCGACGATGTCGAGTACGTGCCGTTCAGCGACGGCGTTCTCGTGTTGAATGGGCTGAAGGCACGCATTCTTTCATGACTACGCAGCCAGGAGAGAGAGGGTGTGCCGCGACCGCCCGAGGATGCCCGGCGAACACTCCCCTCCCCAGGTGCATTGCGCCGATTCGCATGCGCTGCTCTCGCCATCACGTATCGCCAGCTGCCATTACGACAGATAAATTTGTATTCGCGTATGTTTGTGCGCCCATGCGTGCGCGTGCAGACACGCCATTTTGTGTCAGCATCTCTTTCCATGTTGAGGCCCAGACAAAGAAGAAGAGGACACACGCGAATGTCATCGCATACGTCTTCCCCTCCCCTTTTTGCCCCGCGTTCTCTTCGGCCTGCAGCGATCTGTGTAGATAACCACCCTTCCCTTCTCTCATCCGAAGTCTGCCCTTGATTCCCCTGTCCATCGCTCCGCCAGCGACCATGCAGAGGCACGGACGCTCGCGTACGGCCACGCGCGCACCGGTCACCGGCGGAGCCACTCGCAGTGGGGCAAAAGGGAGCGTAGAAGTGCGGATGGTGACGGGGCGCGGCCGCGACACCATCGCTCTCGCCCCTCCCACCCTCACCTTTCTGTCTCCCTCACGTGCATAGGTTAGTCCCATATCTTGTCGCCCGCGTTACCTTGTCCATCTCGTCTTTGTCTGTGTGTCGTTTTCTTTTGGTTGTTCTTGCATGCTGCGCCCCTCCGCTCTTCCCACAATTCCTTCACTCCCTCCCTCCACTGAGCGCACGCATACGCATCCGCTGCCGTTCCCTCCCCCCTATCCCTCGCGTCCTTCGCGCCAAAGATGAAGAGGCGTCTGCACCGCCGTAGATGCCGCGACGGAGCCTGATGGGTGGCCACGCATGGCTCTTTTTCTTTCCCGCTTCGCCTTCTCGCTAGGGAGGCGACGTTTGCGTGCGTTGGTGGGAGTGCCTCTGTGCGCGTGCGCGCATTTCGGTGTGAAGGCGGAGCGAGCAAAAGGGACAGTGAAAGGGGGCTCGAATGGGATGATTATTGCTGCTGCTGCTGACCACCGTCACCTTACCTCTGATGCAGCTGTGCTCAGCGCCATCATGGGGGGTGCGGGCAGATGCGGAGTACGTGGCTACGCTACCACGCTAAAATGCCGTACGTTTGGTAGCAGTCTCATGGGCAGCCGACGCGCAACGGTCTTTTTCTCTCCGTCGAACTCGACAATGCAAGAGGTTGACCACGCAACATCTGCTATCCTGGACACTGCGCGCGATGGAGGACAAGTGCGGGGAGCGCCTTGACAGCGCAACCTAAAAGGGCGCACTGGTGCGCCACGGGGCGGTTGGTGTCGAAGAACTCGTGGGTACGCTCGCTACGACGTGTACGCCGCTTGCACTGATCGACCCCATGCTGATTGCAATGACGAGTGTGACGTACAACGTGTATGCCACCGCCGAGCTGCGGCTGTGGCCGTGTGTGAGCCACTCGTTCGCATCGCGTCGCCGCTTGTGCAGCTTTTCATCAGCTGCACCGCCCTCGCACCCCGTAGTGACAGGGTATTGCGCCAGCGGATCGACCAGTGTGGGCAGTGATGTGCGAGGTACCGCGTTCGACGTGGCTGAGCTACCTGGAAGTGATGCGCAGCGAGAGCAACTTCAACGACCCTCTACTTAATCTTCACGTTGTTGCGGCTGCAAGGCGCAACGACGGTTGAGCAGGCGGAAGGGGAGTAACGATGGCGGCGCTAGTGTCGGCGGTCGCCGAGCTGCAAGCCGCGACTAGGCAGCGGTGAGCAGAAACGTTGTCCTCGCTGCATTTCTTGTTCTTTTGCTCTTCACGTATCGCCACCCTTCAGGACAAGGGATGCCTCCGCGTGGTATCACAGGGACACACCAGTGCCACCACTCCGTGACGGGAGGCCACGCAGCACCCTCCCACTCTTCCTGCGAATGCCAAAGCACTTCTGGTGGTGACAGGGCCAGGCGCCTACGGCGTGGCGAGGCTAGAGCCGGTTTATCGTTGCTGATGTCGGCGGCGAGGTCCTGGCTGGCGCCACGTCGGGGCGACCTGCGACATTGAGCACGTCTACATTATGCATATCGTGGACGAGGCGCCAACGTGAGGCACCGATGACGGAAGCATAAGGAGAGCACCCCGAATTCGCGCCATCGAGTCCTCCAGACCTCCACGTGGAGAGTCACCACACCACATTGTGGAATGCCGCGGTGTAAAGCGATTGAAAGAGAAACACGCCACACTGGCAGGGTGTCCGGGGCCTCAGAGGGTCCTGGCCCCAAGCCGGCCAACCTCCCCCCATGAGCTCATCCGGCATTCAGCCGGACCAGACCCTGTTATCAGCACCACAGAGACGCCATCGCCTCCTGCCCTCGAGCAGGACCGCGAAGGCCGCTCCTTCGGATTACGGCATGTAGTCCACACGAGTGGTCTGTCTGGCGCCGATTGAGCAGCACGTATGCAAAGGAAGGATGAGAAAGAACAGGATGAGCCCATCAGACGCATGGCCCTGATTCGACAGCAGGCCAGCTCGTCGTAGGCGTCCAGCATGTAGGTGTACTGCGGCGGAGGTGAGAGAACTGCGATTGTGTATGCGCATGGGTGCGGACTTGTAGTAGAATGGTACGCTGAAAGAAAAGGTACTGCACCGCGGGAAGCGGCGCTTTTCATCCACTCTCCTCCCCAGACTAATACCCACTACTATCCACCGGTGTGCTCGAGGCGCTGCTGATCCCAACGTCAAAAGAGCAGCTTGGCGCGGTGGCGGGACGAGGCGAAAGCTTGCATGTATCTCGATGCGTCCGACTTCTCTCCATTTGCCTTCACACACGGCTGAACGGCCACGGCCGTACTTTTGCATATCCGCTCGGGCCTGTGCATCCCTCAGATCTTTTCCGGGCAACGTACGCGCCAATCGATTTTTTGTGGCGATCGCGTTACTCACGGCGTGCACACCCTCGCCCAGCGTCGGGAGCGCTGCCCGCGTGTGCGGGTGCATTTCTCCTTGAATGCGTGTAGGTGCAGAAGGAACCGCGAATACTCCTGGCGCCGGCCGCTGCCACCCTATCGTTTGAGCTGAATCGTCTTTGTGCTCCAGCGTTTAACGACGGGGTACGCACAGCAGGCCCCCCCCCCACCCCACCTTCTATTGGGGTCACACACGGATCTGCACAAACACATATCACTCCCTTACGCCGCCATCATGGAGAAGTATACGAAAGTGAAGAATATTGGCAAGGGCAACATGGGCACCTGCACCCTTGCCCGCAACAACGAGGACGGCAAGTACTACGTCATCAAGCAGGTTGATCTCACGCGGATGAGCAAGAAGGACCGGCAGCAGAGCCTGAACGAGGCGCGAGTGCTGAGTTCACTGCGACACCCGAACATCATCAACTATGTTGACAGCTTTCTAGCCCGCAAGTCGGACAACCTGTGCATTGTGATGGAGTACGCCGAAAGCGGCGACGTCTGCACGCGCCTAAAGAAGAATTACGGTGTAAACGTGCCGGAGCGGCAAGTGTTGGACTGGCTCATACAGCTGGTGCTGAGTCTCGACTACGTGCATCAGCGCAAGATCCTTCACCGCGATGTCAAGACGCAGAACATCTTCCTCACACACGAAAACCTCATCAAACTAGGCGACTTTGGCATTGCTCGCACGCTGGCAAACACGTACGACCAGGCCCAGACGTTTGTCGGCACACCTTACTACCTGTCCCCCGAGCTGATTTTGGAGCAGCCCTACGACCACCGTAGCGATGTGTGGGCACTCGGCGTAGTCCTGTACGAGATGCTCACGCTCAAGCACCCTTTCAATGCAAAGGACATGAAAGGACTGCTGCAGCGCATCCTCGCTGTGCATTATGATCCTCTACCAACCGTGTACAGCGCCGAGTTGCGGGACATAGTGGCGCGGATGCTGGTGCGGGACCCAGCTGGACGGATCAAGCTGGACGACATCTTGCAGATACCGATAGTTCGTGAGCGCATTCGGCAGTGGCTCAAAGAGCCCGACGTAGTACCGCAGCACTACGTACGCTCCCTCTGCAAGCACCACCTGCTGCCGGATTTCCAGGATGAGGCAACTGCTGTGCCCTCCACCAGGTCCGCCGCAAGGGCTGCCGCGGCCATGGCGCACGAAGAGTGGCGCACCACCTCTGAGGCCACCCCAGCCCAGACGGATGGGGACGTCTTCGCCCGCAACGATACTGGCACGCGTCCGCACGCGACGCCAGGTGGGCCCTTCTCCATCCCCTCCACAGCTGCGCGTGCAGCGGCGTCGGCTTGTACCTCAAGTGCAGACAATGGATCTTCGGACGGGGTGCGACCATCCATGCCGGCTCTGAAGCCGTATAGTAACCTGCCGCAGCTGGGAGTGGCGCCACCGCAGCTGTACGCGCCCCAACTGCCAC
The DNA here is from genome assembly GCF_000002875.2 of Leishmania infantum JPCM5. Classification (NCBI taxonomy): domain Eukaryota; phylum Euglenozoa; class Kinetoplastea; order Trypanosomatida; family Trypanosomatidae; genus Leishmania; species Leishmania infantum. Next base: position 601,397 of record NC_009398.2, read on the forward strand.
AAATATATCCACGGGTGCAGAGCAACAACAGAGCTCCTAGCCCCTCGCGACTATTCAGATCACCTTTTAGCACTCCCAGTCTCGCACGATCGGCGGCGCTGCCGATCTCTCGGCAGCAAGGCGATCTCGTGGGCCAATCTTCTCCAGCGCCGCTGCCGTTTCAGCGACCTTCTGCTCGCGCCAAGGCTCCCAGTAGGCCCTACGCACGCCCCTACGTGGCGCAGCCCCACCTGTCCCCATCGCCCGCCTACCTTGTCGCGGCCAACCCACGCAAGAATCCGAGCGACATGCGGCGTCAGCAAGGCAGCAGGCCCTCAGGCCCCTACCTGAACCCTCTGTTTTCTGCGCCTCGCCAGATGGCGCCCGGGTGCAGGCCACTAGCTCCTCCCCTCCCACCGCCGCCCGACATCAAGGCAATGCTGCAGCGCGCCGCCGCCGAGCGTGCACGACGCTGACAACAATTCGCGCAGCAGACGGGGAGGTCCCCCACGCAGACAAGCAAACCAAAAGGCACGCCAAACAAAGGGCGTAGGTGCGTCATGTGTCCTAATATTCTGCAAATCGCTCTGCTAAAGCTGCTCTCCTCCATCATCGCACCACCTTTAGGGTGGGTGTCGCACGTTTGCTTGTGCGCGTCACCGTCAGGCTCTCACCCGTTCCCCTCCGGAACACCACCCGTTGAGATGGCTTCTCTTCTCTCGCGCTCCCCCTTCCTCATTATGTGATTCTTCCATTGCACCTTTTTTTATTATTGTTTCCCCCCTCCCCTCCTCCTCCCGCTCGCTGTGTGTGCGTGTGTGTGTGTGTGTCAGTGGTGGCTACCCGTGCTTCATTGTCGGCTTTGTTGTTGTTGCTTCCTCTACTTTTCATTTCCACGATGCATATAGGTCCATGTCCGGTGGCACTGCGCCGCTTCGATCGTCCTCCTCCCCATTCCTTTTTTTTGAATAGCTGTGTGCCCTCTGTTTTCCAATCCTATCTATTCACGACCGCCTCACCCTCTGCTCATTGTTCCTCTCACACGTCTGTTTCTCTCTCTGTGTGCGCTTGCCTGCGTCTGCGTGTATATGCGTGCTCTTCTTCGTTGTGGAACGATCGGCACCTTCGTTTATGACTTCTCTATCATAGCTTCGGGCTTCGCCTCCTTCCGCCAACACACTGGCACAGACGCACCCACACCTAACTACCCCTCCCCCCCCCCCCCACACACACGTACACATACACATACACATGCAGCCTCCCTCCCTCCGTCTTTTGTTTGTCGACTTCCTCCCCCTTTTCGCTCTTCTCTGATACTAGGGTTGCGTGCGTGTATGTGCTGGTGAAAGGAGGTGAGTTGTGGGCTCTTTGTTGTGTTCTCACACTCCTCCTACTTTTCTGTTTGGTTGCCGTTCTTATCTTTTCTGGAACACACATTGTGTGCAGATCGCTTGATGTGTGCGTATGTGGTCGTGAAGGTTGGAGGACATCTCTAAACCTGTGCAGACGCGTTGCAACGTGATTTGTGTCTGTTATAGCGGGGAATTTGAAGTGGAGCGATCATGCGGCGCATCTACTCACTTTCCCTCTCTATCTTTCTTTCGATTGCACCATGGAGTACTCACGCGCCTACCAGCGTCATCAGCCCAGCGACATTTCGCGTTTGTGTCCGCCGTTACATCACAGCCGCTGCAAGGATGCTCGCAGCTAAACCTGCGCGTGAGCAGCAAAGTACCAACCTCGCTCTTCATGAAGGAGAAGCGTCCGAATGCGCTCTCGGTGGAGGCTCTCCTGCGATCCTCTTTCTCACTACCGAAGGCGTTGTCGCAGCCCAGCCCGACCCCCTTCCCCTCCCCTCACTACGGTCACGTTCTCCTCTCGACAGTTTTTCATCACCACTAATCATCTTCCTCGTCTCTCCACCACAGTGCCGCCGCCAACTCGGCCTCCTTTTTTTTGACTGTTCGGTCGGCGACGACAAGCCGCTCCAGCACGCGTGTGGAGTGGAGGACGATACTTCAACAAAAACCTTCTCCACTCGCCTTTGCGTCAACACGTTGCTCCGGGAAGAAGTTCGCTGCTGTTGACGCCCCCCCCCTCCCCCACCGAAGCACTCGTTTAAGGCTGCTCTGCTTCATACACGCTGACACATCGGCAGCACGCCACAGCTGCTTCTCCCGCCACATCCTCCGTTCAAGGCAAAACAGCGAAACGTCATTTGCCGTCTTTCGCATTGCTCCGTAATGGACGGCGTGAAGTGGGGCGAGGCGGAAGAGGAGCTGACGCACTACTTGCGCGAGGAGCCCCCGCGCGTCTCGGCTCTCCCCGTGAGCATCCGCTATCGGACGTTTGCGCCACCAGCGCAGGACACGCGCGTTCGCGCCGGACGATCTGTCCACGACTTTTACCTGTACCGCCGCCGCCGCCTGGACTCGGCCATCGACGCAGAGCTGACTGCTTCCGGCCTCTCGCTGGTGCAACCTCTGCAGCGCGTACTGACTGACTCCTTTGCGATTGCGCAGCGGCAGCAGGCGACGTACCAATGGCTCGCGCAGCGCCATACTGCTGATGAAATTCTCCATCGCTTTGCCGTGGACAGGAAGCTCAACGCGGCGCCGTGCCTAGCCGCCGTGAACCGCTCGCTGAGTGTTCTCGGTCGTGAAGGCGGGGCAGATGCCGTGCTTGACGTTCTGGAGGATGTGCTGTTGGATACCGCTATCATCCCCCTCAGCACTCTGCTTGGTGCCATCAAGGCGCTGCCTAGCCACCCTGTGCGAGCAGCCCGCGTCGCACTCACCTTCAAGGGTTCGCTGGGGTCACAGATGGTGCCCCCGAGCGTGTGGGGTAACCTCGGCGCCGCCCTCGCACAGGCGTCACTGCAGATGCCAAAGCCCCTAGAGGATCACTTCATGGAGCTGTTTGAGCGCGTCCTGGCGATGGTTAGCGCGTCGACAGGTCGGCTGAGCGAATCGCTCGTGGTGGCATTTGGCCGGTGTTTGCTTGCCAGTAGCAAGCCCTGCGCCGCAGCTATGCACCTCGTCCGCGAGGAGCTGCTCAGCGGCCGTAGTCGCGATGGCTTTACTGGTGCACCACTGTACCTCGGCGCCTTTCTGAGCGATCTCCTCGTGGGACTGTGCTGCGAAGACGAGAAACTTGGGACATACCGGCACTCTAGCGCTGACACAGATACCCTGACCTTTGCGTGTGATGTCATCAAGTACGCGTTCGCCGTGCGTGTGCAGTTGGCGCCGAGAGTCTTCGACGAAGTGCTCGCCTTGTGTGAGCGACGGAAGGAGTACTACCGCATGTGCATTTTGTTTGTGTCTATGTGCGTCTTGTCGACTCCATCGCTGGTGTCCTTGCTCCGAGTGGTGGAAGTGGTGACGCAGATTTCCGATCTGCGCACGCCGGTGCAGCGTCTTTTGCCATTTAGCTGCACCGACTTCTTCCTGTGGTGCTTGCAGCGGTACCCTGTACTGTATCAGTCACCGGTGGAGTCCCAGAGTCAGCAGAAGGCCACACGACGGGTTTGTGCGCTGCTCGGCTGTCTCGCCGTGGAGGAAAGCAACGCAGAAAAGCTGCCTGCTTTGCTGAAGGTCCTTACGCACGATGAGGGAGTGGGTTCTATCATGGCCGCTAGTGCGGTGTCGGCGGCTGTGCGTCGGTTTCGTGAGCTGCACTGTCCCGCTGGCAACGCTGTCTTTGCCGCCCTCCAGGCCCAGCACGAGGCGGTCCTAGCGGCGGTGTTGGAGATGCCTTCGAGGCCGACCAGTCCGGCGGCTTCGGCGCCCGCAGCCACCGTCACCGTTGAACTCCGTCGACTCCTGCCCTCGGAGTCGGTGTACTGCACAGTGCTGAGCGCCGCTGCTCTGGCCACGCTGGCGAGTCGCCCGGCCGCGGAGCAGGCGTTTGTGCGCATGATGGAGTCGTATCAGCGCAAGTGCGGCGCCGTCGCGCTCCTCCCGTTCGAGTGTGTCTGTGCTTCCTTTGGGCTGCCGGATGGCGCGGTCAGGATGCTGCGCACGTGGCACCGCGAGTACACCTGGCTGGCTGTCTTACCTCTTGGGCTTTCCCTGCAGCTCGATGGCGTGACTGCCTGCGAGGTGTGCTGCGCCGCCTTCACTGCTACTCAGCAGGTGCACAAAAAGGTCATTTTCATCTGTGGCAGCGAGGCCGAGGCAGTAGCGGCAAAGGAAACGAACGTAGAGCCGCTGATTGTGATGGAGGCTCTGGTGAGGCGTTTGTTGGGTCAGTGACACGGCTCGGACGACAAGAGGGACCATGAGGAGCGTGCCTGATGCTAGGTGTGTGCGTGTGCCTTTTCTCCACGAAACGCGCAGCGTCCATCGTCACCTCTCCTGCTTTCGCGTAAAGCTCGTGAGGCCACTCCACTCACTGCTTTGGGCACGAACACGCACGCGTCGGCTCACACGGGGAGGGGGGTGTCCCCAAGGAAGGCACTGAGCAAAACGCGTAACCCGTCGCGGTCTTCTCCGCTCCTCCGTTGTGGCGGAGGAGCATCGCACGCGGCCTTTGCTCTTTTGAAATGCGTTCTGGGTGCTGTTGGCGCTCACCATGAACGCTGCAACGCAGCTGCTTTCCTCTTGTGCTTTCCCACTGCGGAGCGCAATGCTGCGCATGTCGCCGTCGGCGGTCCATTTGGCTTCCGTCTGAAAAGGCGCCACGTCGATGGGAGACGTGCCTCCTTCCTCGCTTTTCGGCAGCTTCCACCACCACCACTTACCCGACCCTCCCGCCATTTATTTCACGCACTACTCGTCCTTTTTTACTCCACAGAAACTCTGGGCCACCTTCAGTGGCTCCGTCATCCACGCACGCATACGCACGTCAGGAACGACCCCCGTTATTTTGCTTGGGGATTATTTTGGCATGTGTAGGGCGAGGGGAGAAAGGTGGAGCTGCAGGTTCTCTAGCGGAGAACACATAAAGCTTTCAGGCTAGCCTCATCACATCTTTCCGCCTCGGTTCACCGCCTGCGCTATCCCTGCCAACAATGACCTCGCCTACGGCCGCGGGTGCTGAAAACCGGCCAAAGCCGTTGCACACGTATCCGGAAGATGTGCCACCCAGCAGCAAGATCCTCGCACACTGCGGCTTTGACAGTCGTCACTTCAACGCTGTTGCCTACCTCGGTGACAACACCCTGCTCACTAGTGGTGGCAAATTCGTGCTCTTCGTTCACGTCGACACCGGCGCAGTGGAGTCGCAAGACGGACCCCAGGATGGGGCTGTTGGCGCTGTCGCTGTACACCCCGGCGGTACGTCGTACGTAGTGGGTGAGCGCTGCCCTGTAAATCCGCTTCTCCGCGCGTACGGCTGGCCCTCTCGCGCCCAATCTAAAACCTTTGCAGGTGGCGCAGAGGTGGGGTACAGCGCGCTCGCCTTCAACGTGGGCGGCAGCCGCCTCGCTTCCGTCGCAAGTGCACCCGACTACACCCTTGCCATCTGGGACTGGGAGAACACCTCGCTACTGTTGCGGAGCAAGTGCTTCAACTCCGACGTGTACAGCGTCGCCTTTAGTCGCTTCGATGACGCGCTCCTCGTTACGGGCGGGGCCGGGCACATCAAATTCTGGATGATGGCGGACACCTTCACCGGGAAGAAGCTGCAGGGCTCGCTCGGTAAGTTTGGCCGTCACGAGATATCCGACGTCGCCGCGTTTGTGATCTTGGCGGACGGCAAGGTGCTCTCCGGGTCCGACTGCGGCGACCTTCTCTTGTGGGAGGGAGACCTCATCGCCTGCACGTTTGCCCGCGCCTTTGCCGTCGATGAGCCCGGCGCCAAAGGATTGGGACAGGCACCTCACGATATTGAGCCATGCCACGACGGCGCCATCCACTTTGTCTCTCTGCAGGGCCGCTACGTGGTAACGGCCGGCGACGACGGATACATGCGGTACTGGGATCTTCATGAGCTGGAGGTGGCAGAGGGCACCGGACTGCCGCCGTACTACGCGCCGAACTGCCTTCACGAAGTGTGCGTGTCGGCCGCGTTTCGCATCCGCTCCGTCACGCTCGATGAAGAGCACCAGCAGTGGGTCATCCTCGACGAGTCTGGCACCATGGCCACACTGCCCTACCCCCTGCGTAACGGCAAACTAGACACGACAGAGCGAGCGGGGCAGGTGCGACTTCGGCTGAACGGTGTTCCGCTCACATGCGCGGCGGTGTCTCCCGTCGAACATGTCGTCCTCACCGGCGGCATGGACGGCGTTGTGCGCTGCATCGACTATGTGTGCTGCGCAGAGCGGTGCCGCATGGAGTGGCCGCGCCATCCGCGCAAGGACCCGGTGCCGGTGGCAGACATAAAGGTGCTAGCGCCACGCTCGACGGCACAAAGCATGCTCGCGGTGGCTGGTTTTAGCGACGGCACGGTGCGGCTACTGGAAATCGGTGAAGGTAGCTGCAGCATTCGAGTGGTTGGGCAGTGGAAGGCGCACGCGGATGGGCTGTGCGCGCTGGCCGTGAACGAGGACGCGTCCCAGGTGGCCAGCATCTCCCCCAGCGGGCACGTTTTCTTCTTCAGCGTGGAAACGGCACCCTGCACGCTCGACCCTGTGGGCTATTGCGTCGGACCATTGAAGAACCCCACGAGCGCGGCATGGGACACGCAGGCTGTAGGCGGCCACGGTGGTTGCCTGCTGGGCTTCGAGGGTGGCCAGCTACTCTCGATCCACGCCCCAGCACCAGGCTCCGTGGACCACAACGAGGGGTACGAGTTTCCGTGTGCATATGACCTGGTGGCGATCCGCCAGCGGCAACTGCCACCGCCAAAGACGGAAGTTGAGGAGCTCGAGTTGGTGGACGACACCGCTGCGACCGCACTGGACGAGGAGGATGTGGGGCCATGGCCGATCGCCTTCGTCGTGCAATTCCCAGGGGATGGTTTTGCGATCGGCATGGGTAAGGAGGAGCTGGCGTACATGTACCAGGGAACCATCCGCTACGCGAACCGGTTGGAGCTGCCGCCCCTGCCCCCCACCGGCGTGGAGCCGCCAGACTACGTCGAGGACCCGGCGCTGAACGTGTGCTACCGAGGCTGCGTGCCGCGTCGGGCTTTCGTCAGCCCCAACGGCGCTCTTGTCGTGTGTGCAGACCGCAACCGACTACTGCTGCGGGAGGCTACAAGTCGTTCGCAGGTGTTTCTGCTCGGCGCGGCGCACGACAGCACGGGTGGCGCCGTCACCGGCGCCTTTCTCTCTCATAACGGCAGCATGGTTGTCTCTATCGGCACCGACGGCCTTGTCGTGACACAGCTGCGAGACGGCTACGCAGCCCCGCGTCCTTTGCCGCTTCTTATCGGCAACGCTCCAGCCGTCGAAGATGCCCTCGACATGGTTTCTTCGGCGGCAGCCGCCCCCGCGGTTGTTGCGGTGGCCGAAGAGGTCGTGGGGGCTGCCGACGCACCCGCTTTGTCGGTGCAGGAGCAGAAAGAGGCGGACGACGCAGCTCGGGCCGCGGCAGAGAGGGAGGCGAAGCTGCAGCGCTTCTTGAATAGGCTGGAGAAGGTGCGCGACGCGTACGCTGAGCTGGTGCACCGCAACGAACAGTTGCCGCCTGGCCAGCGACTGAGCAGGGACGAAATGCAACTCGATGCGTCGCTCCAGGACGCCCTCGACGCGGAGAAGCAGCGCCGAGTGCGAGAGGCTGAAAAGGAGTATATCCTGCCCACCGCCCGCGAAGATGTCAAGACGGCCAAGCTGAAGAACTGCTTCCTCGACAATCTGCTCTACGACCGTTTTGAACTAGCGGCCATCGAAGGGGGCTTCTCCGTCGCCTCCTTGCGCCTCTTCGACCCACACGAATCCATCGCCAAACTGGACGCGGCTGCTCGCCAGCTAGCCGAGTCGGACGTAGAGAAGGAAGAGGACGGGGCAAGTGACAGCGAGCAGGATGGCGCCGGTGCAGATGCAGCAGCGACAGAGCCCATAGTCGCGGAAGACTCTCAGGCAGCCGGCGTCGACGCCGCCGCCGCCCACGAGCGGCCTGACGATCTGGTTGGAATAGCCACCATCGGCGCCTCCGTGAAGCAGCAGCTCGACAAAATGGTTACACGCCGTCGCGAGCGGCAAGAGCGGCGGGACGGCTATGCGCGTTTGTTGGACCGCAAGCCGAACCCAGCAATCGACGACGCAGCGCTGAAGCAGCAGATCGCCATGGACCTAAAGAACCGAGGTGACTGCACGTTTCGCACAGATGCAGCGTACCGAGGCGAGCACCCGTACCGCCCCACCGCAGTCGCCAAGCTGCAGCGCATGATCCACCTGATGGAGGACATTGTGCGCATGAAGACCTCCTTCAACGAAGACTTGCTCAAGCTGCGCGAGGAGAAGCGGCACGCCTTCTCCCGTCTCAACTGTATGCGCCAGGACTACGGAAAGGTGCTGTTCCAGCTGGGATTGTGCGCCTCGCCTGAAATGCCTGAACTATCCCTCACTGTTGAGGAGGAGCCCGAGACGCTGTACACGATGGACCGCGACAAGCTCGAGGCGTACAACAAACAGAAAGCGGAGGAGCGGGCCAAAGCGGAGGCGATGAAGGCGCATCGTGGTTTTGGCGCGGACCTGGCCGGCGCGCAAGCGCCCGAGCGCTCGCGGGACTCCTCTACCGTGGCCATCGGTGCCGGGCCTGGGACTATGATCACGCCGCAAAAGCGCTCCAAGGGCAGCCACTTCCCCTCCTACCTCGGACGAGGCTCACGGCTGAGCGCCATCGGCAGCCTGGCGATGCGGGAGCGCATGGACGCCGATCTGAGGGGCAAGCTCCACAATGTAACCCTCACGCCAGAAGAGAAGGAGGAGCGGGAGATGCAGCGCGCCGTGTTGGAGCGGGACATGCGGCGCTTGAAAGACGCCATGGCGGCGGTGCGGGCGGAGTTCAATGACAAGCTGGAGTCACTGCGGCTGCGTCGCGCGGCGCTCGACGTCGATCTGTGCCTTATGACGAGGTGCCTGACCCTCTTCCACCGCGAGTATCAGCTGCTGCTGATCTTTCGCTCGCAGGACAAGAAACTCCGCGCTGTCTTGACGGCGGTGAAGCAGGAGCGGGAGTCGGTGCAGCGCGCCATTGCATCTCAGCACACAGACCTAGCGTCTAGCGAGGAGCGCATTCGCCACCTCACCGCGCAGCTCAAATCCACAAATCAGGCAGCAGAGGCGTACATCGACGATCATTGCCCAAGCGACAAGCTGACGTACATTAAGCGAGTCTACTATCGGCAGCTGAAGCGCCGGCGCCGTCCGGAGGATGGGGACGACGACGATGACGACATCACCAGCGATGACGACGAGGACGAGGACGACGGTATCGGCGAGGAGGTTCGGCCGCCCAACTGCAGCGTGGAGGCGTGGGAGGGCATGCTGAAGTGTCGTGAATCTCGCCTCGACCTGACGGAAGCCAGTGACGCGGCTAAAGCAGAGGTGGCGAGCATCCGCAAGCAGCTGGAGAAGAGCGAGCAGCGGCTGCAGGAGCTGGCGGAGCATGTCAAGCAGTGCCGAGCCGAGGTGCAGGTGCTCGAGGAAAAGAAGCGGAAGGAGTTGAACATGCTGTATACAGCGGTGCCACTCCGCCTGAGTCAGGTGCGGTGCCTTGAAGCCGATGCGCGGCTACCGTCCCACCTCCCCGATCAGCCGGTAGTTGTCATCTCCGCGGAGCAGATGAGCGCGCTGCGACAGCGCATCTTTGACTTGGCTGACCAGAAGATAGAGCGCCGTGACGAGGTGGCGAGACTGACGGCGGAGCTGCAGCCGCTCAAGGAGGCGCGTGCGGCCTCGAATCGCGTGTTCGAAGAATGGCAAGACAAGGTGAACGAGGTGATGCTACTTCGCTTTGGCCAGCACGTTGACTTAGAGATGCTGGAGTCGTGCGGGTCCAGCTGGGCAATAGAAGCGAAAAAGGAAGAGCTGCACCACCTTGAATTGAAGTGGGCACGATCGGTGAAGAAGGTTGAAAACCACATTGCCGAACTCCGCACGCGCCTCCAAGACAAAGTCTTTGCAAACACGAGCCTGCTGCAGAACCTCGGCGATCTCGAAACGGAGCGTCAGCGCGTAGATTCTGTGTTGTCTCAAGCCACTTCCAAGACGGTGCAGCAGTACTGCGGCACGACGGTCGCATCGAAGCAAGAGCGTGCCGTGCTGCGCGAGCTCATTGCCGCACAGCAGGAGGAGATAGACGCGCTCACGGCCGAGATCCTCATGCTGAAGCGCAAGGGCGGACACGTCTATAGTCAAGCCATGATGTAGGCTCGGTGCAGCAGCGTTTTCGGTTTCCATGCCGCAAGATACGCCGACACTATTCTCCCTCGCTCTTTGCGGCTGCTCGTGGCCAGCGCTTCTCTCTGCACATTCCAGCCGCCACAGCAGCCCTTTTGAACGACGGCTCTTTGCCACTCTTGCGTCCTTCCCTTATTTTCTCTCACGTAGCGTTTCCCCTACTCCTACGCTTTCACTTGTTTAAAGGGGTGAAGATGGACTAGCGGTGCCGTTCTAGCGAGGACGTACGAAACGTCGAGAAGCCGCAAGCGATTGTCTGCGTCATGTACTGGCCCCCGCCACCTAGCCTACCCTTTCCCTCCCCGGTCATGTTCTATGTGAGTGCCGTCATATGTGTTTGCCGCGAACTATGCACTCGATGTACCCATGTATAGAGCCCGATCTTTTTTTCTCATGAGAAGAGATGGCAGTCGGCATGCGCTTGTGCATCTCTGTGGTGTGCGCTGTTTTCCGAATGACGTCGCCAGAGTGCGGGGCACTCCGCTATACTGCGAAAGTGGCGCGCCCGAGCGGCGAAGCACCGACTCACGGCCTCTTCGACTCTCTCTCCACTTTTGTGTAAACAAAGAAAGACGCTTAGCCCGTTGTCCCTTGTATGCGTTTTCACTCACTTCACTTGTTGCTACCCGTGAGGGTCAGAGCCAAGCGCCAAACGAGTAAAGCAGAATCGAGCGCCTCCACTGCTCCTTGCCCCAACTACAGTCGCGCTTCTCGCGGCATCTTATGTTCCTCCGGCATTCCGTTTCGGCGCTGTTGATCATTCTTTGTGGAGTTTCCGGCTCTGCTGGCGACTCTCTCCCTTTCTACTGCCACGCGCCCCCGCCCCCTCCGCAATGGTGCTGCCATTATCGATAAATGTGCACTTGGCTCTCCCATTGCTAATCTTGTTATCCCTGTCTGACAACTCTGTTCTCTCCCTTCCTCCTCCGCCTGCCTTGCGCTGTCCGCCATTTCTGCTGTCGCTGTTTCTTTTTCCATGTCTGTTGCTTTTGCTCGCACTCACGCAGAAGTAGCAGCGTGTAGCGAAGCCGTTTGGCCATCTACCGTCCTTGCCGCATCAGCACCCCTCTCGCCTCTCTTTCGTCTCTTGTTTGTTTGTAAGTACTATTATTACATCGTTCATTTCCTTGTCGATCTGAGTGAGTGGGCCCGTCTTTGCGTTCTGCTCGTGGCTCGTTTCTTATTCGGCTCTTCATTACCAATAGCACACACCTCGACAGACAACATTGGCGCCGTCGCCTTCATCACTGCAGCGGCTGTCGCACTTCCCCCCCCCCAACCTCCATCCTCACCAAGACAACGATAACGACTACGACCCCCTGTACGTTTTTTGCGGGCAAAGACCTAGCACGTGCCTATCTGTCTTTTCGTTTCCTTGTTCCTTCGTACATCTCGCTCACGCTCTCGTTCCTTTACTCGACTAACGAACTTCGTGTCCTCCACACCTTACGACCACATATATTGTTCGTTCCGTTTCAGTCGCTTTCATCGAATACCTCCACTTGTGTGTGTCAGTGAGTGCTGTGCGCGGGCTCGCTTTTTTCATTTCGTGCCCATTCAAACACGCACACTCATACCATTGCGCAAACGGCTGTGCTCGACGACAGCAACACCACAGAAAGGAAAACAAGGGGATCAACGCGTATACGCACACACACACAGACGACCCGGCCTCTTCCGTAGGGTGCCCCTGTCGCGTGTAGTTTCCCGCTCTGTTTGGATCCCCTTCGGGCTACAGAACGCCAAAGCACCCCGACAGAACCTCACCCGCCTCTTTTTTTCCGTCGGCCAAGCACCTCGCGCATCATGTCACTATTCGGTGAGCCTCTACCCTTCGAGGATGACACAGCGACCTCGCTCATCCGTCGGGTCGGCTTCCCGCCGGATAAGATGTACGCCCAGATGCCAGAGGTCTACCTCTGCCCGTGCTGCAGCGAGTTCAGCAAGCAGGAGGAGCGCGAGCGTCTTTTGCGCGAGGCCCGCGACGCCAAGGAGGCTGAGCGTCGCCGCCTCATGCAGCTCGATGTGTTCGAGGAGCGTGCGCGGCCGCTGCCCTCAGGCGATATCCGTCGCAAGGCATACCGGCGGATCATGGAGGATGATGAACTGGCCGAGACCGCCCCGAGCGTGCCGCCACCACCGCAGACGATCGATGAACTGCGCCGCGCCAAGAAGGATCAGAAGGTGCCGAAGCTGATCGTCACGGTCCACTGTGGCCGACACGTGAGCGCTGAGCACGATGACCGGATCTCCGTGATCGTGCGCTGCGGTGCCTTTGAGGGCCAGACCGAAAAGGTGCTGCGCGGCAAGGAGGTGATGGTAACGTGGGAGGAGCTCTTCGAGTTCCCGTACATCAACCACAACGAGCCACTGGAGGTGCTCGTCGTGAACGATGCTCTCCCCGAGAAGAATGACCAGCTGATCGGCGGCGTGATGATCCCGTGCGGCGCCCTGCACGACCGCAGCCACGGCGACCAGGAGCCACTGCCGATCATGCCGGAGGACAGCATGCAGACGGGCTACGGCAGCTGTCAAGAAGGTCCGCTGGGCACCATCGTGGCCTCTTGGTACCTGCGCGGCGCCGACGACAAGATGGACGAGGAGGCAATCGAGCAGCAGACGCTAAGCGTGCCGCTCGGCTGTACCTTTGTGGTCCACCACTTATTCCAGTTCACCGACTACGGCGCGGAGGCGTACACCGGCGGTGTCCTGTGTGTGCTGCGCGACACGGACGACAACTGCTCCGAGTCAGTGCTCTACAAGCCTGGGGCTCAGCCAGAGCCATCGCTGTCGCCTTACTACGCCAAGGATGGCTACTACTACCTCCCTGGGAATCCGTCGCAGGTTATGCAGCTCAACACCGAGAGGAAGCTGGGCCACATCCTCGTATGCGTACCGAAAAAGGAGGAGAGCTCGTCGGAGGAGGAGGAGCTTCTCGTCATTGGCGCGGTGCCGCTGGAGTTCGAGCGTCTGTACAACAAGGGAAATGCGGTGCTGCTGATTGAGTCAAAGTCGAAGGAGGACGCCCTCTGGGGCGAGATCGAGGTCGAGTGGGCGAACAAACCGCTGGATGATTTGGACCCGCACCCTTCCTCCCTGGCAGTGCAGAAGGAGTCGCTGTTTTTCACCATCGTCCGCGGCTTCAACCTTGTGCGGCGTGACGGCGGGCCCGTAGCGGAGGGCTACGTGTCTGTTGCCTCTGGCGAGCTGGAGGGTGTCACCGTGGAGGCGCCGGCCACCCAGGACTCCGACGGCAACAACATCATCAGCTGGAACCAGGAGGTGCGCTTTGTGGAGGTGGATCCAAATGAGAAAATTGTTGAAGTGCAGGTGCACGAGAAGGGCCGCCTCGTGTCTGTCGGCCAGTGTGAGGTAGACGATGAAGAGGGGGTGGTTATCATTCAGATGCACCATGCTGCGAATATCAACGAGGAAGCTGGCGAAGTCGTTGGAAGCTACAAGCGTCTGCACGCCCCGCGGCCGGTGGAGGAGGACATATACCGGAAGCGCCGTGCTGCCGAGGAAGCAGCCTACAAGGGTGCTGACGAGGAGGACGAAGAGCAGGAGGAAGCTCACCCTGCCGCCGTGCTGGATGAGAGCAACGTGCACGAAGACGAAGAGGAGGAAGAGGAAGAGGAAGAGGAGGAGCCGCAGGCGACGCGAGCACCCCCGATGGCTGATCGCGCCATGAGCATCAACGAAGATCTTTCGGAGGAAGAGAAGGAGGTCGACGAGGCCGCGCCACACGAGACGCCTCAATGGCAGAGGAGCCAACAGGGAGAGCAGGAGCCCGAGGAGGACGAGGAAGAGGTGCCACAGCAGCTCGAGTATCTCGAAGAGGCGCAGTCTGAGGAGACGCAGCCTAAGGAAGAGCTGCAAGAGGATGCGGCGCAAGAGCAGCAGCTTGAGCCGGAAGTGGAGGAGGAGCCGCAGCCCGAGGAGGAGGAAGATGCCGAGCATCTGGTTGAAGAGGCGTTGGAAGAGGTGTCAGAGCCCGAGGAGACGGAAGAGGGTCTGCGGCGGCCTGCGACGGCGTCGGAAGCCGCTTCGGAATCCGAGGCGGGGGAAGAGGGTCTGCGCCGGCCTGCGGCGGCGTCGGAAGAGGCGTCGGAAGCCGCTTCGGAATCCGAGGCGGGGGAAGAGGGTCTGCGCCGGCCTGCGGCGGCGTCGGAAGAGGCGTCGGAAGCCGCTTCGGAATCCGAGGCGGGGGAAGAGGGTCTGGGCCGGCCTGCGGCGGCGTCGGAAGAGGCGTCGGAAGCCGCTTCAGAATCCGAGGCGGGGGAAGAGGGTCTGCGCCGGCCTGCGGCGGCGTCGGAAGAGGCGTCGGAAGCCGCTTCGGAATCCGAGGCGGGGGAAGAGGGTCTGGGCCGGCCTGCGGCGGCGTCGGAAGAGGCGTCGGAAGCCGTTTCAGAATCCGAGGCGGGGGAAGAGGATCTGCGCCGGCCTGCGGCGGCGGCGGAAGAGGTGTCGCAGCCCGAGGAGGAGCAGCCGGAGGAGGAGGAGTACCACGGAGAGCTGCACCGCCAGGAGTACGAGCCGGAAGAGGCGCATCAAGTGGAGTTTGGCGAGTTTGAGGCTGAGCACTACCACGCCGCGGCGCGGTCTGCCGGCACGCCTACGGCGGAGGCGGGGGCGGCTTACCATGCTACCGCCGGAGGACGGCAGCGCCGCCGTCCGTCGTGGGTGTCGCCTGCCACGAAAAGCAGCGGCTACAAGCAGCCATGGTATCCGTCTGGTGCTCCGGAAACAGATCAGCACATTCCCTTCTCCAAGACTAAGCTGTCAAAGAAGAACCTCGAGAGCATTCGACAACTGGAGGCGTGCAAGTCGCGCATCGAGGAGGAGTCGGTGCGCCGTAGCAGCACCCCTCGCCGCTCAAGCACGCGTGGCCTATCCCCCAGCTCCCAGTAGGACTGCCGAGCCGCATCCGGCCTAGCACACGTTGGCCGTCGAACGTGCGCCTCTCACACCACAACAGTTTTCCAGTGTGCAGGCAAGAATGAGTCGGCTGTGTAAGTGGTGCTCACTGAGAGGGGGGAGGGCTGGCCTTCTGACACTCGTCTCGCCTTCGACCCTTGCCTCTGGTTCCTGTGGACATGCATGCAAAATACACCAAATGTACATGAATATCTATTAACGGCCGCACTTATGCACACACTTCTTTTGCTGGTGTTGCACATTGTACTGCCTGATCGATTTGCTGTTGTGGTTGCCAGTGACCGTTTTGACTGCCTTTTCGTGCTTGTGTGCGTTTGCATGGCGGTTTGGCGGCTTTCCTGCTCGCCTCTGCGCTCCCTTTCCTTTTTGTTGTTATTGTGGTTTCCCTGTACTCTCTCTGAGGCTGAATTCTTCCCTTTTACATGAACTTTATGTACCTGTTCATGAATGCTTGATTGTGTGTGGCTGCGTGTGTGTGCGTATCTGTATGTATGTGTGCGATTGTCGGACAACTCCGTGAAACCGTTCTGCGTTGACCGATTCTCTTCTGGATCTGGACTTCACGGGTATTAGTAGTGGTAGGATCGCGACCCGCTTGTGTATCTGCGTTAAAAAACATTGCTGCCTATCTTTTGTAGCCATAGTGGCGGCTTGATAGAGGGTGAAGAGCGCGGCACCGTGAGTGCGCTCTTTTTCTCTCTTTTTGAGTGTATCGATTGTTCTCCCTGTACATATCGATGATCGTGCGAAATCATCCCTCGTTCTGACCCCATCGCACGCCTCTCCACATAGCGAGAACTTGTATTCGCTGTACCCTAATGAGTTCGCTCTTTTTTTCCCCCTTTTTGTTGTTTTCGAATACCTGTACGGAATCCTTCGTTTTTTTTTGTGCTTTTTTGTACTTGTCTTTTCTATTTTTTGCTTTCTGTGTGTCGTCGGCGAGCTGTGTGTGCTCTCCTCTCACTTTTCGTTGTCTTGAATGTGTATTTTTGCAATAGTCGAATAGATGTTGGCCGTGCTGTGCAGAGAGGTGAGATGAGGGTGAAATCGAATCGTTTTATTCAGCTAGCGTGGAGGCCGAGGAGGGCGCTGCCTCTACTCTTTCGATTCTCTCAGTAAAATCCAGCAGAACAGCGAACTGAGCAGACGCCTGTGCTCTGTGTCATGGCGCCGCTGGACGGCGACTCCTCATAGTTGCTGGTTGGCTGCCACGGTTAGCGCGAGGAAGAAATTGAAGGGACAAGAAAGACGGCCATGTCGACAAACAAGAAGCGTAGAGCAATGAGACGGAGCGGAACAAAAAGGAATGAAGAAGGCTATCGATTATTTTACTTTACCGTAGTTTGTTTTCGGACACCACCCATCCTCTCCTTTAGACCGGCTGTGGACGCAGCTCCACTCACTCACACACGCCACGTTCTCCTCCGTCTTGTTTGTGTGTTAGCAGGGACTCTTGGAACGATTCCCCGCCCTCTTCTGCTTGTCGCTTGCCTTATCCTTGGTTCTTCCGTTTGTCATCTCTTCCCCTCTCCTTTGTTTTCTTTGTCATGCCTCATCCCCCTTCGACGCAAGCGGACGTCTTCGTTTGTTTCTGATGTTTGGCTCTTTTCGTCATCCCGTGCTCGTATATATTTATGGGGGTTAGCCGATCTCACTTTCTCGTCCTTTTCGGCACTTGTTAGACGTTTCGGTCGATGTCTTCTTTTTACCTCCTTTTCTCTCGTTCAACGTGCTGTCATTTGCTTTTTTTTTCTGATTTCTTTCCTTCGTTCTCTGTTTTTCTTTATCTCTGTGTGTGTGTATGCTCTTGCCTGGCGCGCCCAGAAACTGTTTTGCATGCGCAGCTGTGAAAGTTATGACTTGTTCTTTTTATGAACCTGACCACAAGGATACCCATTTCACTTCTGAGCCTCTCCTACTCCATGGCACAGGCTTGCCCACACAACCGCTGTGGTAATGCAGCGGCAAACGGTGACTCGCTCCGGTTGGGGTGAGTGGGGGGATGTGCGCATGTGAGCAGCTGGCATGCAGAAGGCTCTGCTCCACTCCTCCCCCGTGCTCCGCTTCAGTACATGGCACAGAAAGCGTCAAGGGTGGCTGACTGTTCTCCCCCCACCCCCCCGCGCAGAGCAAGGCACCGACACTGTGACCTCCATGCCTTCCCAGCTTTACGTATGCGACCCTCCTCCTCTCTCCTGGTCTCAAACATGCACGCTGCACATCCCCCCTCCCCTTTCTCGCCTGTCGTTCACCTCGACTGTTTTTTTTTTTCTCATCACGAACACTGTCGGTGCGTGACGGCTAACAGTGAAGTCTTCGTGAGTGCGCTTGCGGGTGTGCATGCTTGCCCGCTGTTCCTCAGCTCTGTGCACACAGCATGACCGACCCACTCTCCTTACAGGCGACGCGCAAGGCCCTCATCGAAGGGAAGGCCGATGCCCGCACCAGGGCCGCACAGGTGATCTCATCACGCACATCACAACTCTATAAGGATGTGCCCGCCGCCGAAGCGGAAGAAGTTGCAGTGGTGGAATTACGTGGCGTCGAAGAGCAGCTGCTGCGCAGCACCGCAGCAGTCTACCGCCGGGCTGGTCTCCTATGCGTACGTGCGGTGTGTGCTGGTCTTCCGCCGCAACCACTGGGCAGCGAGCTGCTGATGCACTTACTGGATCCTGTGCTGCGCAGCATGGGCGACGCGGACCCGATCGTCCGCATTGCCGCCATCGAAGCGTGCTACGAGCTTGTGCGCCACCACGGGGCAGAAGCGTGGGGGGCGCGATTCACGGATCTCTTCACTGCACTCTCCATCGCCGTGAGCGACCGCGACAAGCGCGTTTTTCTGCTAGCGGAGGAGGTTTCGTGTACGCTGAAAGAGTCGGTGAGCCGCAGCGGGGCTTCTGCGGTGGACATGAACACCTTTGCCTCCTTTGTGTCCGACACGCTAGGCAACTACACATCGACGTCGGGACCGCTTGTTGTCGACGTGGCCGCGGCCGTGTCTCAGTGGATCCTCCAGTGGCTGCGGTTTGTGCTGGAACTGCCCGGCTGCCACTTCGCCGCCTCCATGGCGCCGCTCCTTCGCGTGCTGCTCGCCGCCTCTGTCAGCAACGACACAAACGTGTTTCACATTCTGCGTGAATGCCGGCACAGTGTCTCACAACACTATTCCGCGGACACAGCAGCGGATGTATGCGAGGTGGTGGGCGCCTTGTGCACATGCGTACACGACACAACATCTGCGCGGGCGCGCGTTTTCTGCCTGGAGTGGTTGTCGGAGCTCGTCCACCTCGGAATTCATGACGACATTTTCCAACGCCACCTGTCCCGTGTTCTGCAGGCGACACTGCCTGAGCTCAGCTCGGTCGATGGCTCCACGCATGCGGCGGCCGTCATCACAAACCAGGAGGTGCAACACGCGATTGTGTCTGTCGGGGACGGCGTGTCGGCCGGGGTGATCGATGTGCTTTTGCGGAGCGTATTGGAGTTGCTTGAGAGCGGTGCTGGGGAGGAGACGCTCATAGGTGGACTCGAATGGCTTCTTGTCCTGCACCACCTTGCACCTGCATCGTCGGAGAATCTACTTAGCAACGTGCTAGGGAGGATTACCATGTTGCTCGACGTCGCTCCAGAAAACGTGGCGCACCGAGGCACCGAGGTGGCGTGCGTGCTCACGAACAACGGTCACTTTTCAGAGTTTGTGCAGCTCGTGCTGCACCGGCTGTTGCACCACAATCACGACGGGCAGCTGCTGCGGCGCTTCCCCGATGTAGTGCGCCGGTTACACACGCTGCGCAGCGGGCTCGAGGAGGAGGACTTGAGGGAGGGCGTGCTCGTCCACTTCGCACGCGCGCTGTCTTGCATGACCGACTTGCGATTTGTGAGCAAGGTGGTGCTCTCCCTCCAAGCCATGCTGGCCACGTTCCCTGAGCTTGACGATGTTCGGACGCTGCTGCGCCGCGGGCTGACAAACACCGACGCGGCGGAGATATTCTCGACGCTGCTGCCGTGCTGGTGCTACAACGCTGTAGCGCTGCTCTCGCTCGGACTGCTGTGTCGTCACTTCGTCTTCACCCGGCGCATCTGTGAGCATCTCGGTGAGGGCGAGATGTCCGTTGCCACTTACGTGCAGCTCGATCACTTGGTGCAGCAGCTAGAGTCGTCCGCCTTCACCTTTTTGCGCGTGTCCCTGTTGCACCCCACGTCATGCCCGGCGCTGGTGCAGACGCTGTACGTGCTGCTCCTCCTCCTTCCCCAATCGTCACCTCACTATGCGATGCTTTCCCGTCGCCTGCAGCCTGTTACGGTGCTGGTGCAGCTGGACAAGGTAGCCGCCCAGCCTCTCGCGGCAGCAGACCAGGTCGAGGTGTCTGCCGCCGATTGGGACCGATACATATCTGCTCAAGAAGCCCTTCTGCGGTATGAGCAAACGCTGTGAGGTTGGCGAAGGGCAGCCCCGCGTAGAAAACCGAAGAAGACTCTCGCCATCTTTTCCTCTCTTCTTTTTTCCCCGTCCGCTGCCAAGGTAGTCAACCTTGGCAGCGAGGATGGCTACGCTTTCTCGCGGTGCTCTCCCTCCATACGCTTCTCTGTCCTGGCGCTCCTATCGGTGCGGTACCGTGACGCTTTCTGCTTTGGCCACTTTGGGCTTCTAGCACGGAGGTAAAGATGATCCGACGAGCACGCATCGACCGGTGAAAGCAGAAGTACAAAAGCACTGCCTTCGTCATGATGTCTTGTAGCTGTTGCGCGCCAACGGCGCAACTCACGCGGCGGAGCAGATGCACGAATGTGTGCATGCGCGAGAGCACCATCGTATATGGGATTCAGTGCTGTAAAAGATGTGTGTCAAGTGATGCCCATTTGTAAGCCATGAAACGAGTCCTTTTCGTGTGAGTATACAGCCACTCGTAACGCACACCATTCTCCTCCCTCCCCACCTCTTTGCCGCCCCCGCGCTCCCTCTCTTTTTTTTCTTTTGCTTGACCGTTTTTGTATCGGTTGAACTTGTGCTTCAGATAACGCATATGCACCAGCTAGTGTTGCCTTCTCGCACATCTCGCCCCCTTATTTCTCTTGTGCAATCGCCTCCTCTTATACTGCCTCCTCCACACCGTCAGTTCTGTTCACCTCCGGCTCTTCCGCCGTTGGGTAGGCAAAGATGTCTTCTACCGTGACTGGTCAAACGATCCCGAAGCTGTTTCCCAAGGCGTTCCACAGCTGGGTTGGAACAGGGCGCATCTTCAACTTTCTCGCCCCGTACGAACAAAACCGCGTCATCGCGTACCTCAACTCCATCTACAACACCGCCCCCTTGTTCAAGTGGTCGCTCTCGATTGTCCCCCTTTACGGCATCGTCTCCGGATATCCGCCGGTGGAGAAGATCGACTTTAACTCGAGCGCTGCCCTCTGCGCTACTGGTATGGTGTGGTTCGTCTACGCCCTACTCATTCAGCCCCAGAACTCTGGAAGCCGCTCGCTGGCGTTGGTGAACATCTGCTTGGCCACAGTTAACGGCTACAACTGTTACCGTAGCGCGCAACACAAGCACAGCCAGGCGGTCAAGGCCAAACGCATCGAATGAGCCGGCGCCGTTGCAGAGGCTTGCATGCAGGCCTCGTCGTGAGTCCTAAACGCGCTTGTCTGTGATGTCCGAGCAACTCCGGTGGACAAGACGTGCATCCGTCCTGCATGTTCCCATGGAGCATGTTCTTGGCCACGGGCATACATCGGCTCCCCTCCCGCTCGCCTCCTGTGCGACATTTTTGTTGGGCATGTCTGCATAATGGGCCGCCGCGTGCAAAGCGACCCGGTTGAGAGGGTGGCAGCCGGAGCACGGCTGACGGAGAGCAGAGTTGTCCCGTCTTTCTGTTCTCTCCAGCAACGTGTCGCGGCTCCAACGCATTGAGTTCTGCGGTCGTTCACCGCCTCCCAGGCGACGCCGAAGGCGCACACAACGACACAGCACGCATGTTTTCTCTTTTCCTTCTTCCACGTGTCCACTCTACCGTTGAGCCTGAGCGTAACCAAACCCTGCCCATCGCCCCCTTTAGCGGTGGGAAGTAGCGGCAGGCAGGCGTTACAGCAACTCAGTGCCTCAATCATCGGAATGCAGCCTGTGCCTCAAGCTCTACCACCTCTTCCGTGCATCACAGCCGCTCCTCCCATCATGCCCGTCGCCACGCGGTGCATCCCCATCGGGGCGGCTCCGGCTTCCCACCACCAAGAGGCGGTGCGGGGGCCTTGCAAGATGCGTTTCGGCCAGGTTGACACTTTGCCCATGATGTGTGCATGCGACAAGCGTGTTCACTGAGACACGTCGCTTTTAGGCTGCGCCGTCCAGGTCCTCACGGTCGACATGAGCATCGGTGAATTGTCCTCGCTTCCCCATGCCATAGGCACTTGACCTCTTCACCACCAGAAGTGGTTCGGCATTTTTCAGAGATAAAGTGTGGGTGGTGGCGGCTGCCTTCCCCCTCCCCCCCCCTCCGACACATCTGACCCTTCCGAGAGAGAGAGTAGGGTACTAGACCCTGGATACCACGCGCTGAGGTATCCCTCATTGTGTGGGGAACAAAAATGTGAAAAGGCGCGAGGACAAAACGAATCCTGGCGGCCACTATTGTGATCTTCGCCTTGAATACACATCTCCCATTAACCGCCCCCTCTGTAATGGTGCAGTGGGGGGGGGGCGCACCGCCGCATTTCGTTCTTGTCGGCTTTCGCGGCGGTCTGTCCCATGACGCCCTGCAAAGAACCGAGCCTTTTCCCTTTCGAGACGGTGCACTTTATGCACGCGCCGCGGGGCTTTGAATGTTTGTTATTTCTATAATGTCCTCATACGCGCCAATGGGGCTCTCTAACCTTCGCCTCTCGGGCTTCCCTTTCCTTTGCGGTTCTTCGTCGTTCATGGCTCGCTGTCTGGTCGTGAAGATGCACGTAGGGGGCACCACTCGCAACTGCAGCAGGTGTATCACAACCACTGCGCGGCACGGGTGTGCTCAATGCTTACAAAGGGATACAGCGTGCTGCTCCGACCCTATCAACATGTGGCATTCGCAAAGCGGAGCAGCGCAGGTGGCGTGAATCTGAACAAGGGGGCGCTAACAGAGCGGGAGAGGGGAGACAGCTTTACGGAACCGGAGGTGTACCGCAGCAAGACAAACTTGACAGCGATGCTAAAGACGAGGCGAAAAGAGCGCGGCCTCCTGAAGGAGGAAAAGCAGCGCACCATGATGGACCATCTGAACCTGGACACGCGTACAGCGGAAGCGCTTCATGCGGGGCGTCGATTGCCGCAGACGCCCGCCGAGATACAGGCGGTTCGCTCTTCTGACGACGCTCTCGCCGAGGACAGTTACGACAGCGAGGGCTACAGCACCACCATGCGCAATTTGATGCGGCGCGAGGTGGATCGCCGCGATCACGTGGCCGACAAGTTTGGCCAGCCACCCACGTCGCGCGAGTTTTACCAGCTCTTTCGCAAACTGCGCTCCGCCGACTCAGACGAGGAGGCGGTGGAGCAGCATCAGCGCAGGCTAGTGGAGGAGCATGGCGTGTACCCAAGCTCCCGCATCGACTCGTTCATGCTGGATGACGACAGCTACTTCCCCGACTGGGTGCATGCCCTCCCCTACAGCATCCGTGACCGTGTCAAGTACGGATCGCTTGGACTCACGGAGGACGACGAGGCGCTGCGTGTGCGTCTGGCGCGGCTGCCGCGTGATGCGCGACTGCGCGAGTGGAAGCGGCTGAAGGCGGCAAAAGAGTACGCTGCAGCTAACGAGGAGACGCTCACGTTGGCTGAGCTGCGTGACGCCCGCCAGGGAAAGCGGCGCTTCCACTGGCTGCAGCGGAAACGCCAGAAGCGTGCGGCGGCACTACGACGCATGGCGATGCGCAAACCAGACGGCTACGAGCTGTGGCCTTCCTCCGTGAGGGACTTTAGCCAGCGCATTGCCTTCATCGCACAGCACGTCGAAAACGGTCTGCAGACTGGTGGCGAGTGGCCCCTCAATGAGGATGCTCTTACCAAGGCGAAGATCAAGCGGCGGCAGAGCGAGGCGGAGCGTACCTTCCTCATGTCTCCAGACGAAAAGAAGATGGCGACAAGCGCCGGAGGAAGCCGTATGCACGGCGGGATGAAGGAGTTGCTCGATTCTCTGGACGAGCCAGAGAAGCGGTACAAGAAACTCTCGCGCAAGGCTTACGCTAACCGAGTGAACGCCATTGTGCATGGCGACCAAGATGAGCATGGCCGGAAGTACCGAAAGCTTCACAACCTTGCCACGCGACGGCAGCGTCGATACGATTCGCTTGCAGAGATGGCACTGGAGAAAGAGGTACGCAAGGAGCCCCTCGTCAACGTGAGTGGACTCAATCACACAGACGACGAGCACTGGAGCCGTCACGAGAAATCGTGGGTTGACGGCATGCCCTCGACTCGCTACGGCAGCTAAGTTCGCGAGTCACTTCCTGTCTTCCGCGCTTCTCACTTCCTGTCTAACATCTACAGAGGCACGCACGAAGACAGCGGCAGCAAGAGGCGAACAAAAGATGTGGATGCGTGTGAGTCTCTTTCGTGGTTTTTACGTCTGCGTATCTGCTCCACCGTCGCGCAGTGAAACTTGATGAGTTGGCCCCTTTGTAAGTGTGTGTGGGGGGGGTGGCGGCGCGCACACACCCCACCCCGTGCTCTACGCGGTAGCTGCACCAAATCCTTGTACTGGTAAATAAGGCAAGCACACACACATACACACACACACAGCTGGGTCTGCGTCATCGGATCGCTTCATCGACGCTAACTGACAACGGTGCCGGCGTGCTATCGATTGCCGCTCGCTCTATCGAGGGCGCGGAATGGCATCTTCCGTTCACCCACCCCCTATTCCCCTTTCTGCAGATCACCAAGCAGTGCCCCCTTTTCTCTCTCTTCCGCGCGCATCAACTGCGTTTCTCTCGCCACGGTGCTCACACGCGAGCACACGCACCTAAAAACAACAGACAAACACGGAGAAGTATTTGACCCACTATACAAATATCATCTCTCGGGTGGCCGAGCGAAAAGAAACGTGAGCGCATAGTCTCTTCCTGTGGCCGTGTGCCTTCCACCCAACCCACACTCCTTTGTTTTTCGTGTCTCCTCACACGGTGCCTGTCGCCCTGTTCTCTCCCCAGCTCGACATCATGTTCGGCAGAGGGACATTTTCCCGAAAAGTTCTCGTCGGCACGACGGTGGCGGGTTTTGTGGGGGTCGGTGGTGGGTACGCAATGTACCAGCGCCGCATGCGCGACAACCGCAGCGTGACCGCCGAAGCCTTCAATGCAATGCAGGACGCCACCAAGCTAGACGAAGCCTTCAAGAAGCTCTGCGACCACAAAGAGCACCCCCTCATTCAGTTTTACCGGTACACCACCTGTCCGTGGTGTGGCACCGTCAAGGCATTTCTGGACTACAACAAGATCCCGCACGAGTGCGTAGAGGTGGAGCCAATGTTTAAGACGGAGTTGGCGGAGAGCCTGTACAAGAAGGTGCCGCAGCTGCGGTTCGAGTCGAAGGCAGGCGACAGGTCGTACCTGGTCGACTCGCGAATCATTGTGGACACGCTTAGCGAGAAGATGGGTCTTGGTGGCCAGCTAAAGGATGAGGATGTGGACAAGTGGCGCACGTGGGCCCGCAGTTCTCTCGTCCGCTTTGTCACTCTCGAGTTCAACCGCTCCCTCCCCGCGGCGTGGGCCGGCTATTCCTACATCGACAGCTGCGACACAATCCCCTACGCCAACAAGCTCTTTCTCAAGGTGATTGGAGCGCCTGTAATGTACCTGGTTGCCATGATGGTCACCAAGCCGCGCCTTGTGAAGGCCGGCCTCATGAAACCCGACGACGACCCGAAGCAGCGCCTACACGACGAGGTCAACCGGTTCACCGCTGAGGCACTCGTCGACCCCAAGTCCAAGAAGCCGCGAACCTTCCACGGCGGCAGAAAGCCGGACCTGGTCGACCTCGACACATATGGCGTTCTTCAGTCGGTTCGTAACCACCGCATTTACAACGAGATGGTCACTGAGACACAGATCGGCCCATGGCTGGAGGCAATGGACAGACTCATGGGAAAGGCCTAGCGCGCTTGGTGGCGACAGCATTTCCCGTAGTCGCTCAGCTGCGTACCCATCAAGTGTGTGCTGACTCGGCTCCGACGCCACACACCGGCTCAGCGACACACCGAAACTGTTTCATGCTAGGCTGCTCATTTTTGTTTTCGATGTTCTTGCTGAGTATTGGCAGTGTAGTGGTGTGAGACGGCTTCCGCCTCTGCACGTCGCCCTTCTTTCCCCCACGACGCACCACGGATGATACAACACAGCTGTCATCCAGCAGCCGCGCCCCTCCTGCCGCCCTCCGCAATGCGGGACTTCTCCCGTTGTTTGTTTAGCACGATGTGGTGTGCCATCAGGAGAAGCGCCTCCTCTCGTCTTGTCCGTCAACACGAGAAAGGGTGGAGAGACGGGGTGGCAGGGGTCTTTTTTGGCGACGGCCATAAGTAGGCACACAGTTGCCCGTGCATGTCTTCGAGTTCTCTTTGTTCATTTCTAACACGTGCTCACATGATAATGAAACGAAGGGCCGACCAGGGACGTTTGACCATGTCTGCACGCGTGTGCCTCTGGGCCAGACGAACTTGTGTCTTGTCGTTTCTCTGTCTTTCTACTCACAGGCGGTCAGCATTAATGTCCAGCATCATCGGAACAACAAGGCCTTGTGCAAGACAGCGCACAGCAGCCGTGGGAAGCGCTCTTCTCTGCTTCCAACCAAAAAAAGTGAACGGCTGCCTGATGAAAAGGGTGCTTGTGCGGACCCGGTATGGACGTATGACCATGGCCCCACCTTGAAGGCCATGATAATCCGCGTCACTGCGTGTCAGGCAATCTCTTCCGCGCTGCGAGGGCACACCCGTGTTTCCACGATGCTGCCGCGACGACTTCACCACACTTCCGTACATGCCCTCCTGCCACCCCCTTCTCGACTGCCGCCTGGCCCTTTCGTTGTCTCTTGGCTGCCTGCCTCGCCGCAATTCTCGCCCTTCCGTCACGGCCACCGTTGATTAAAACGGAAAAAAAAGAGTGTAGTTCCGCACGAGATCGCGCCAAACACACTCTCGTGGAATCTAAAGTGGCGCGCGTACAGCTACCCCTTTGACACCCGCGCCTTCACTCTGTGGTACCGGTGCCCGTGTTGTTACTCTGTCTCTTTTTCGTTCACCGCCGCCGCTTGACAGCCTTCCACGTCTCCTTTTCGCTCATCTCTCTCTCTCTCTCGCTCTGTCTCCCTCTCCACTGCTGGCGCTCTCTCGGATGCCTTGATGCACGCAAGGAAGCCGGCAAAAAGTAGTCCAACACTTCCTCTTTCCGCTGTTGCTGGTCAGCTTGTGCGTTCCCCGGGCCGGGTGGCAGTGAGACACCCTTGTATGGGAGGTGACGCCCACGATGCAGGCCAACAGCGCCGCTGCTCGTCCAGCGGGGTCGCAGGGCCGCCACCGGTGCGCCATTGCCGTGAAGAACAACGTGCAATACCTTTTTGTAGTGGTGCCGAAGCCAAAGCCTCCTCCCAAGGTTGAGCTCGAGCCGCTCATGTTCTTTGAAACCCTCCCTCCGACGACGCCACCCGCGCCGGATCCTCGACAGACTGAAGACATGTACATGCCGAAGCGGGACAGTTTAGAGGACGCCATGGCGATACCCCTCGAGGTGAACGGCAGCGGCCAGTTGCGGCGCTCGCTAGCGTTACCAGCGACGGAGTTCGCTTCTCTGGAAGAGGCGCAGCAGCAGTGCGGCCCTTTCACGTCTTTTCACGAGTACCCGGCGCTGTTTGGGTGCCTCACGATTGACAGGGTGTACGTGCTCGTCGCCACAGCCGTCACGGCCGCAGTGCCGTTGCCCTTTGCGGGTGTTATCTACAATGTGACGGGGACGGCGTGGGTGCCGTTCGAAATACCTGGAGTGGCGCCGGTGCGTGTGAGCCCAACGGACCGGGTACGGCTGCGTGAGTTTCAGGAGTACGCCTTTTGCAAAGGCTACTACTACAGCGACGACGTGAACGTCATGCTGCCCTTTCCGTTCACGAAGCCAGCAAACTGTGCGCCACCGGACATGGCCTGCGACTGGTCCTACCACCTCCGCGAGCCGTTCTCTGCCTGCTCGCTGACGGCGGCGTGCTCTGTGTTGGTGCGCGGCTTTGCCGGAGAGCGCGTCTGCACGCTCAAGGATGGCACCGAGCTCCACCTGGTCCTGCTGGGAAGGCAAAGCAACGTCAATCCGGGTCCACGGTACCTCAGCCGTGGCCTGAACGCGGCAAACGGCGCCGGCAACGACCACTACTACGAGTACATTCTCTGGAAGTACTACGGCCCCGACACCGTGACCTTCACACGTCACTCAATCCTGCGCGGCACCATCCCGGTGCACTGGACGACGCAGATGACCATGTCGCTCTCCGAGCCGGCGATGATCTTCAACAGCGACAAGGCCGAGGTCCTCCGCGGCAGCGCGACGTACTTTTCACACATGTTCCAGGAGCTCAAGGACGTGATGCTGCTCGATACAAACGGCCAAACCGCGTCAAATCCGCAAGTGCGATGTATCAACCTCCTGCGCCTCAACCCGAAAAGTGGCGAAGATGTGCTAGCGCGGCACTTCCTCGATGCCGTCCGGGCATCCGACGTTGTCATCAAGCAATCGTTTCCAGGCGGCAGCCTCGACCTCGTCCACGTCGACTGGCTGAACCTCATCAAGGAGTACGGCATCGATGTTGCCACCTCTACCTTCTGGGAGGCATCAATGGGATTCCTCGGCACCACGCCCACAGCAGAGGACTCGATGATGACGGTGGGTATGATTCACCGTACCGGCAAGGTGGATCGCCTAATCACGCAGTCACGCTTCGTGCGTCTCAACTGCGCCGATTCGCTGGACCGAACGAACCTCGGCTGCTTCTTTACATGCCTGCAGCTCTCCATCGCCATGCTCATCACCCAACGTATTCCTTACGGCAGTTTCCCAGACAGCCCGCCTGTGCCTCGGCTGGATGCTTCTGAGGAGGTCGCCGTGGAGGGCGGGTACGCGGCGGCCTTTGCGCCCATGTCGGGCGCAAAGCAGACGGTGCCGAAGCCTTTTATGAACACGTGGAACGAAGCCCGCGACCCACAGCGCATTCCCCCCCTCATGGTTCGCGCGCTAGCGGAGCTGTTCGTAAACAACGGCGACTGTGTGGCGATGCTGTACACGAATTCGGCCGCCATGCACGGTAACATCCTGCGTGCTGTCTGCGGCATGCGACTGCAAGGGCACAACGCTGTGATTGCAACGCAGCGCAAGTTCGAGAACGTCTTTGAGGACCGGAAAAAGCTGCGCGGCATCGAGCTGCTGCTGGGGCGGAACCAGGGCGATCACTTTCCTTCCATTAGCCCAGTATTCCTTCTGCGACCGGTGGCGTACACGCAGTGGGCGTGCGCCCTCGTTGTCCTCGGTGTTCCCGACAACGTCACCACGAGCGAGGTGGACGCGGCGGTGCGGCGCGCGTGGGACACCCGCGTCATGCCACAGCTTGCCGTGCGCCAGCTGCCGCCCATCGAGAGCAGGGCACTGGTCTTCACCGTGACGCTGTCAGCGGCGTCGATCACGCGTGAACAGGACGATGTGGCGCAGTCCGGGCAGCAATCCTCCCTCGGCGGGATGCTGCCGGAGGAGGCAATCGAGGACGCGACGGCGGACAACCGCACACCTCCCCCGCGAAAGGAGCGGCTCGCCATCATCGAGTTCAACCCCAACCTGTGCATCGTTGTAGACGTGACGAGCTTGCTGCGGCAGCAGGGTTTCCTCCCGCTTGGCAACAACAACTGCGTCCTTGCACCGTATGCGTACCCGGTGCTGACGGCCAACGACTCCAACAGGATGACTGGCGCCGTTAAAAACGTTGGTACATCTCTGAAGCGCGGGCTCACCAGCTTGATGCGCGGCCTCAACTGAGTTTGCTGGCGTCGCGCTTCTGTCTGCCGGGTCTGTGTTCGGCTACGGCTGCTTATATGTTACGGGTTGTTGCTTGTTTGGCGCGCGGGCCCTCTGTTTTTGTGTAGTTGCTTGCGAAACGTCACCACAATCGAGCTGAAAACTGTAAACCAGCAACCCGCCGCCCAGTTTATGGGCCGTCGGCGCCGTGCAGTTGCGTTCGGCTTCGCTTTGCTGCCGCTCTCGCACGCTGTTCCCTGCATACACCGCATGACAAATGCACGATGAGCACGTCCTTTCTCGTCATACACGTTCTCTTCCTCTCTCATCCTGGCCAGCCGTTTCTCTCGCACCAGGTATGAGTGCCATTGGGCCCTCTCGTATGTGGTCCCACAGCGATTCCTGATCGCCATCCAGTGCACGGGCAATGGATTTTGGCTTCGCCGAACGTCGGAATCCAGAGCCCCTCTCCGCGACGGGTGTCAGCCGGGGAAACTTCCAACCTCATACAGCTGGATTCGACGTTTTTTTTTTTTCGCTTCTCAACGCAACTCGTCTGTGCCACACAACATCAGTGAAACTCCACTGGACTCTTGGCCCATGTCGTGGTGCGAGGAAGCCGGGGATGTGCGATACACGATTCCCACCTCAGCCATCTGAGCACTCCCTCGGTCTTGAACTGTACCCACCACGGCCGCCTCGCAGGTTTCCCCAGAGCCGCTCCTCCCAGCATGCTGGCCGATACCGATGGTGTATCTCTCTCTGGGGCGGCTGAGGCCTCCCACACCAGTTGGCGGTGTGAGCGCGGGGGCGGGGGTAACAGGTACGTTCGAGTTGCGCGGACACACTCTGCCTAATCCTATGGATGGCGCACGCGTGTTCGCTGTCGCGGGCCGCTTGGATGCAATGCCATCCAGGCCCTGACTGCGGCCGATAGCTCTGACTCCTCCCCACATTTCAGGAACGAGGCCCTGCGATTTCACACGCGCTGAGGTGTGCGCTGCCACCAGGGGAGCGGCGTGAGTGCTGAAATCCTCAAAAAGAAATCTTGCACGCCTTGTGGACTCTCTCCTACGTCTGGCAGGGCCACAGCGCCACTCTCTTTTTCAATCTCGACGCACCTTCAACCGTTCCTGGGCGCTGAACTGCCTGCGAGTATGTGCAGCCTGCCTTGTGCTGCGTGTGCTACTCTTCTCAGCGTTTCTCTCTCCTTTATTTTTTTGTCCGCACTCCCATCCGTGGCGTCATTCACCGCTTGTGTGCTCCACTGTG